>NC_092823.1:715000-750000 GCF_023375885.2 Dermacentor andersoni
GTAATAACTTGTGTGCCAGAATTTCTTGTTGTGTTTGGATGTTGTTATGAGTGTATTCTTGTAGTGGCAGAGTTGTGTAGCTTGAGTTATGGAAGTACTTATCAGCCTCATGGCGGAGGCGACCCTACAAGTGATCGAGGAGGAGTCTGCTAATGCGGAATATCGACGAAGTCTTAAGCCGGGAATTAATGTTCTGAGACACGGGATACCAAGACCACCGTGTGAGATGGCCGTGTAAAAGAAACCTAATGGAATATCATGTGGTAGGGGTAGCCATCGTCTTGTGGCTGCCCGTCCTGAGGAATCTATATTTAAAAGAAGTTTTGCGGTAACCGGACCTAGCACCAGTCGGTGGTAGAGTCGTGGAAGCAAGTACTGCCTTAATATTACTAGTCGTTGTTGTGGCTTGAGAGCTGCTTTAGAAATGCGTTGCAGCATCTCGAGAACTTCTTTATGAACGGGTAGGGTGCTTCTACCAGTGGCCTCAAAGTGCACTCCCAAATACTTCCATGTAGAGGTAGTCGTAGAAGCAGGTATTTGATCGGTGCCAATATGGAAAACTTAATTTGTAAGAATTTTGGTCTTCTTTTCCCGGGGAGATGGCTGCAGGCTCAGAGAGAAACTTTTCTTTGTATTTATCGTCAATCCTTTACTGGAGAGGAAGTTTTGTAGCATGTCCAGACGTAGTTGAAGGCCTGTGGGTGTTGAGGTCATGATGATGAGGTCGTCGGCGAATGCCATGCAGTCAAGGGAAAGCTCGTCACTTTGGAATGCCGTTCCACAAGTGGGCGTCTGCAGCCACTCGTCTATGACCATATTGAAAAGCAGAGGTGAAAGTGGGTCGCCTTGACGAACTCCGCTAGTAGGATGGACCAGTCGGCTATGGTTCTCGTAACTGAGAACAGTCGTTGCCGTTTCGTAAAAATCTTCGATGTAATAGATGAATTCGGTGCAAAACCCCTTCAGTTGAAGACTATGTATTATGGCGTCAAATGAGACAGAATCGAATGCTTTTGCGACATCTATAGAGGCCATGTATAGAGGACGTTGTCTACGCAAGGCCTCATCCATGTCAGTTGTTAATAGGAGTATGTTTTCTGCGCAGCCATCCACCGGGATGAAAGCTCGCTGACGGTAATCGAATTTCACCGTGCGAACTATACGATTTGCATATATTTTATATAAGTCTGACTAGGATTGGGGAAATGGTTATAGGCCGGAAGTCTCCCGGCATGGATGCTTCGGATTTCTTTGGTAAGAAGATTGTTCTAGCCCCTCTTAGGCAGACAGGTAGCCGCTTGAGGCACATGAGCAGATTGAGGAGTACACGTAGTACCGTAGATGGCACTAGTCGCAGTCTTTTGGCGGAAAGGCCATCGGGACCAGAAGCCGTATTTAGAGGTGGCATGGCAGCCTTTATGTCCTGGGCGGTTATGATACCTAGCGGATTTATTTCTAGAGCACTATTTTGATGGATCTCTGACTGGACATCTGTGGGAGTTGGTCTCTCCATCGTGCCCTGCCTGCAGTCTAGGAACTGATCTATATTGTCTATTTTTGTTTCCGGTATTCCGTCTAGGGTTTCCCGGGCGCAGCGACTTTGCTGCTTTCTAATCCTCTGTTGTGTTTGGGCGTATTCATGACGTCTTTGCTTTCTACGGCTACGACTACCTGGATCCAGGGTTTTTCTTTGTGCCAGTTGTCTGTTCGGTCTATTATCGAAGAAAGTGTCCCGTATGTAGTTATTTATGTCTGTGTGTATATTCAAGCCTTCTATAAACCGTTTGGTGATTTCCCACAGCCGGGATGCTTGCATTGAGCACGGTGGTTGGCTCTGCGTACGAGATCTGAGCTCTTCGAGAGTTTCAGAGTACCAGTCTACGTTATGTTCCAATGGATGAACCGTTTGTAAACCAGTGCTATCACTGGGACATTCTATAACAGATGGGTGGTCTTCATTTGAGTTCAAGCCCCCCACATTCGTATCTACCTGTTCTAAAAGCTCTATAACCAAAGTTCTATACGCCGTTTTTCTTCTATGGGATTTTATCGCATCGAATGTGCGATCTTTGAAATGTTGGTGTAGTGTTTCATTCATGTTGCGAACCTTCTGTTTTGTTAATTGTGCCTCAAGATGGGCCATGAGGAAATCTTCCTCTTTTGACCGCCGTGCTTTGATTCTGTTTGTGTCTATTTCCGCGTTAAATGTGTCAAAGTGCTTTCGTAGTCTATGCAGGCCCAGGCCCGTCTTGGTCGAGAAGTGCCGCGAACACTCGGGGCAGGTATACCCATCTTCACTACAGTCAACTAGTGATTCACACGCTACCACGTCAGCCGGGGCGGGTGCTGGCCCAGCTCGAGGGCTGCCAGTCCTGTCATTAACAGAACCGGCCGTCGTGGCAACACTGATGATCCCCCCCGCCCCCGTCAGGTGAGGCTACCGAGATGGTAGCCTGGACTGCCATCTCCTCAGCCTGAACGGAGATCGCGATCTGAGTGTGGCCCTCACCTTCCGAAGAGTCAGAGTACCTAACTTTCGGTCTAGCCCCCGTAGGTTCATGACCTGGTCGCAGAAGGCTCTGCTGCCGGTCCTTCTGCTTAGCGCCCACACCACACGAGACTGACCGCAGGAGGCCACTGGATGGGCCAGGCCCAACCCACAGTGAAGCCTCCCCTGCTCGTGGGACGGATGCCAGCCGGCCAGTTCCCTTTGCGATTTCTCCCTGCGCGACGTTGATTGCCGACCTCCTTCGCCCTTTCCTTCCACCACGGGTATTGAAAGCGCTCCCGGGCGGTGCGATAGGATGTTCGGAATCAGTAGAGTCACTTGCAGGGGTACTCTCGCCAGAAGAACTGGGGGTTTCCCTTCCCTGTCTGGGTCTGGTGCCTTCTGATCCTTGTGCTACATGAGCACTATACTGAGATACTTCTTGGATATCATAGTTGGCGTGCATGCTAATGGTTCGCTTTTTATGCACCCCTTCGGCCAAACTGGCGGTCTTGCCCGCCTCCATACTTTGTTCATTATAACCCAGTTCTCGAGGATCTAGTCCTTGAACTGGTTGAACTGTAAAACATGTATTTGGGTTCGAATTTTCACACGAGTGTGGAACTCCGTGTGTTTCATGAATTTCATGTGTCCTCCCATCCAGCTGACGTTTTTGGGAGGACATTGAATCTGAGTCCGTGTTAGAGGTGACTGAGTCCGTGTTGGTATTGACATTTGGGGCTGAGTGCTTGGAGAGTCTACAGTGTTGCAGCAGCCCCCTTTTGGTTTGGAATGTTCGTCTACAAGTTGTACAAATGTTTGAGTCGGATACCAATTCAACCGGGTCTGCAAGAACAGGACCTCTCTGCCTCGTGAACATCCCACGCCCATGCGTCGCTCCCTCAGCCTCCGGGATTGGTGCGGTTACCGCTTGGCGGCCGCTTTCTTTTGTATTTTTCTTTGTAGTTTTCGGGCCAACCCATTTCGGCCCAGGGGGTAGGCAGCCCCGCAGGCCGACTTTTTGCCGCCTCCGTTGCACCACTGAACATGTCTGGTGCGAGAAAACCTCGCCTCTGCATCCAGTAACATGAGCAGGGTAGCAGGGAGCACCACGAGCAGGTGGAGGTCGGACTTGCACCCCAAATCAGAGAGTAATAAGAGAGTCATAGTTACTCCCGCCGTTTGCCCGCGCTTTCTTGAAGTTTTTCACGTTGACATTCAGAGCACTGGGCAAAAATCACATTGCGTCAGCACCGTCAACGGCCCTCGCAATGCTTTGTTTTAATTAGACAGTCGGATTCCCCCGGTCCGTGCCAGTTCTGAGTTGGCTGTTTTCTGCCGGCCGAAGCAAGAACCTCAGGCGCGAAGCCCACGGAAAATGCACAGCTGTGGCTTTCCACAGGAAGGTGCCGACGCTGGTCCGGGCTCGGCCGCACCGCTTTTTACGGCAGCGAGCCTCGCCCAGTCCCGGTGCAGTGCCGTTCCTGCTTCTGGACCCCAGCCCGACCGACTCAGCCCTCAGAGCCAATCATTTTCCCAAGGTTATGGATGCGTTTTGCCGACTTCCCTTACCTACATTGGTCTATCGACTAGAGGCTGTTCACCTTGGAGACCTGCTGCGGATGTGGGTACGGTCCGGCACGAAAATCACACTCCCTCACTCGGATTTTCAAGGGCCGACAGGAGCGCACCGGACAGCGCAAGAGCCGCGCTGCTCTACGGAGCCGCCATCCCTATCTCGGGGTGAACCCATTCCAGGGACTCGATCTCCTTACAGAGAAAAGAAAACTCTTCCCGGGGCTCCCAACAGCGTCTCCGAGCTGGTTTGCATTGCAGCACTGGGTCCCGAAGGACCGATCTCCGTAGCCGGGTTCGGGACTGTTAGCCCGATTCCCTTTTGGCTGCAGCGGGGCGTCTCCGATTCACAGACTGAGCTGCACAAACGCGCCCGCTTCTGAAAGGATTTCTCCTTTCCCTAAGGAACGACTGACCCATGTTTAACTGCTGTTCACATGGAACCCTTCTCCACTTCAGTCCTCAAGGTTCTCACTTGAGTATTTCCTACTACCACCAAGATCTGCACCAGCGGCGGCTCCAGGCGGGCTCACGCCCGACACCTTCAACGCCGACCGCTGCGGCCCTCCTCCTCGTCGCGGCTTAGCACGCCCACATTTCGTGCTTTTCTGCCGGCGACGGCTGGGGATAGGCGCGACGCTAGAGCGCCATCCATTTTCGGGGCTAGTTGCTTCGGCAGGTGAGTTGTTACACACTCCTTAGCGGATTCCGACTTCCATGGCCACCGTCCTGCTGTCTTAAGCAACCAACACCCTTCATGGGTTCTCATGAGCGTCCCGACTCGGGCGCCTTACCCCGGCGTTTGGTTCATCCGACAGCGCCAGTTCTGCTTACAAAAGTGGCCCACTTGGCACTCTCATCGCAGCCGGAGGCCTCAACCAAGAAGGCCTCCCGTACACCCATTGAAAATCTGAGAATAGGTTGAGGACGTTTCGACCCCAATGCCTCTAATCATTCGCTTT
The DNA here is from genome assembly GCF_023375885.2 of Dermacentor andersoni. NCBI lineage: Eukaryota > Metazoa > Arthropoda > Arachnida > Ixodida > Ixodidae > Dermacentor > Dermacentor andersoni. Next base: position 720,026 of record NC_092823.1, read on the forward strand.
ACCAGGTGTGACTGCTCTCCCATCGAGCGCCAGCTATCCTGAGGGAAACTTCAGAGGGAACCAGCTACTAGATGGTTTGATTGGTCTTTCGCCCCTATACCCAGGTCGGACAATCGATTTGCACGTCAGAATCGCGTCAGACCTCCACCAGAGTTTCCTCTGGCCTCGTCCTGCCCGGGCATGTTTCACCATCTTTCGGGTGCCAACGTGTGCGCTCTCGCTCCGCCCTGGCGACGAGTGAGCGCCTGGGACGGGCCGTTGCTGCTCCCTTTTTCGGACCCCTGTGAGGTCCGGGATCGCAACGCAGCCCGCAAGGGGCCTTCACGTTTCATTGCACCATTGGGTTTCGAGAGACCCATTGACTCGCGCACATGTTAGACTCCTTGGTCCGTGTTTCAAGACGGGTCGCGTGGGTTACCGACCTACTCGCCGCAAACCACGATAGCGCCTCCGCGGGAGAATTACCCCGCTCGCAGCGGCTTCTCGCCGGCCAACCCGCCGCCACGGGACCAACCCGGACGACAGGAGACGACAAGCTTGCCCAGCGGTTTCTCCGCTCCGTTTCCGGAGGGCGTCATCGTTCGGGCCTCCCGACAGCCGGGAGAAGCCCATGGGGCCTTGACGGGGTGACGAACTTCTCGTGCACGGCGAGGTATAACTCCCGCGAGCCGTCCCCGAAGGGACGGGCAGGTCACCTCCATAGCCGGACTCAGAGTCGTACTTTTCCCATTGACCCGCGTCCGTCGCGGCGTTCTACCGGCGGTGGGAAGTGCGCACCCTGCAGACCGCGTCTGCGTGCCAGCAGCCGGAACAGCCCCCGAAGGGGGCCGTTTACACGACACCGCCGGCTCCGCGGTCTTCCGGAGACTGAATCCCACCGCTTTGGAGCTTCGAGGGCCCACCAGTTTTACTCTAAGCGGTTTCACGTACTCTTGAACTCTCTCTTAAAGCTCTTTTCAACTTTCCCTCACGGTACTTGTGAACTATCGGTCTCGCGGTCGTATTTAGCCTTAGATGGAGTTTACCACCCGCTTAGGGCTGCACTCTCAAGCAACCCGACTCACGGGAGGCTTCATCCCGGGCGCGCAACGGCGGAGACGGGCCTGGCACCCACTCTGGGACAAGCCCCTGTCAGGAGGACTTGCACCGTCGCAAACACCCGAGAACGTCGCCTCCCATACACCACATTTCCCGACCGCCTGCAAGGACGGGGGATTCGGTGCTGGGCTCGGTCCCGTTTCGCTCGCAGATACTCGGGGAATCCCTGTTGGTTTCTTTTGCTCCGCTTAGTGATATGCTTAAATTCAGCGGGTTGTCTCGCCTGATCTGAGGTCGACAACGGATACATCGCTTTCGCCCATTCCAGCACGACCGAGTACGACGCCCTGCCACGTCCTTACGGACGAGGCTGGCAGGCGGCACAACGCCTGCGCGCGTGCGTCATACGAGCGGTATGCCGAAAAGGACTCGACACGTTCGAAAACCCAGCGCCAACCGAGTACGACGCCCTACCACGTCCTTCGCCCAACACGGAGCTACTTATAGACGAGGCTGGCAGGCGGTGAACCGCCAGCGCGCGTGCGGCGCACGAGCAGTTGCGTGGTAAACGACCGTGTCTGAAGCCCAAACACCACCGAGGCAAAGATCGCCTTAGCAGCGCGCCGCTTCAGCGGGCACCGCAGGGGCGACTAAAACCTAGCGGGAGACATCGTCTCGTGTAGCGTCGCCCCTGCCCCAACTGGAGTGGCCCAGTCTTTAGGGGACAGAGACTGCGAAGCACTTGGACCGACGGCGGACTACGACGGAACGCTTCAGCTCCGCCAACGGGGCACCCACGCTCTCGAAGGAGACATTTTCCGTTTCGCTGCAATTCTCCGCCGTGCCGTGGCTCTTCTCGCTCGCAGACGGCGCTTTCGCGTCGAACCGCTTTCGGGGGCCACCCTTCTTCTCCCCGCTCCTCGCAAGAATCTGCCGATTCCCATTCCTGCGACCAAGCCTGGAAGGGCGCCCACACAGCTGCGGTGACTTGAACGAGCGACCAGCTCTGGAGCTCGACGTACTCCGAAGGCAAACAACGCAAATTGCGATAGCGCTGGCTTTGCGCACGGCGCGGGAATAGGCCGGCGTTTCATTCCCACGTTTTCCGTGCACGCAAGCGTGCGCTTCCGACTCTCTCGCAAACGTGCGCGCTACATGGCAACAGACGTTCGCGCCTCGCGCTTGGACCGCTCTTTCCCTGCAGGTATCCGACTCCATCCTGCGGCGGTCTCGCAGGATGGAGTCCAAATCTCGCAGCTGGCTGCGTTCTTCATCGACCCGAGAACCGAGTGATGCGCCGCTTAGAGTCGTGAAAAATAGTTTGTTCAATTCAGTACAGTACAACCAGGGTTTTAGGCACGTGGCCTCTCCCTGTGTGTGGTTTCGAAGAGCGCCTTTCGGCGTGCGCTCTTCCCGTCTCGCTCTTTCGGCGGCCGCGTCTCAGCAGTTGAAAGCCTAATGGCACTCCACTCGTGCTACTCGCGCGTGTGTTTTGCGCCCACGCCTTCCTCGCTTGCCCTCGAGGTACCCTACGCCGTTTGCACGCACTCGAAGCTGGTTTTACCTGCCAACCATCCACCAGACCCGTGTGTGTCGTGTGCACGATCACATCGTTGCACGAAAAATTCCAAAAAGCGACAGAGCCATGTGTAGGGCTAAGCCGCTGTGGAGTCTTTAACGGCTACACGGCCACGGGCAGGACTTCACCCCCATCGACATGCTTCGCTTCAGTCAGCAGTAGGTTCATTGAAGGGCCTCAAACGCACACACACTTTCGCATCGGCAGATCGCCGCGGCATAACCGCTGCTGATCCAACAGCCTACTTGAGACGAAAGACAAGAGCACGGCGCGCATAATCGCGCAGCTCTACAAAACCACTTGAGGCGGAAGACGAAGCCAGCAAGCGCCTGGCCGCAAGTGGGTTCGAATCCGGGACTACAGTCCCTCGTCTGTCCGTACTTCCTCTTTCGACGTGCGGCGTCTTCCCAAAGCGCACAAGTCCGCTTACCGCAGAACGCTTCCGACGTAGCAAAGCCGCGTTTCCTTCGGTACTTCGCAGCAACGCCGCCTTCCCCACGGCGGCGGGCGAATAGCCTGCAGACGTCGTCGCATTAAACCGCGATCTCGACATCTCGCGCGTCACGAACAGGAGCCGACCGGCAGCCTCCGGCCCTTTCGGACTCGGTGGCAATTGCCGCGGAGGACGGGAGAGCGCTTTAGGCCACAGTTCCTTCCGTACTTGGCAGCCACACCCTCATACCGACAGCTCCATGACCGACCGAGCGCCACACCGTTCCTTTAGTACTTGGGCGGCAACAAAGTCGGGTCGTTACTCCATACTCGCCGCAGGAAGCGACCGGCAGCCGCCAGCCTTTTCAGACTCGGCCGCGTTTGCTGGGAAGGACGGGAGAGCGCTCGCACCACGGTTCCGTGTGTACTAAACGGCAGCGGCATTACCTCTCAACCGTCAGTTCCTTGACCGACCGCACGCTTCGCCGTTCCCCTCGTACTGGGCAAAGCAGCAGGTCGGGTCGCCTTACTCCAATTCCGTGCAAGAGGGGCGAAGCGGACAGAAAGCCCACCCAGTGTGCGTTACGCCGTTTCTACCCGCAGGCGCGGCCAAGCCAACCGTCCAAGGTTGCAGCCGGCGTCCACTGGGTGCAAAAAATTTGGCACGGGGCGCCCCTCAAAATTCAGGCAGTCCCCGGCATGTTCGGGTATAGCCGTCCCCGCGTCCAAGCGGGGCCAGCGGCGGAAAGCGTCGGGCGCAGCGAGCAGCTTCACCCACACGGGGTAGAAACAATGGCGCTCGTCACCCTTCACAATCCGGTAATGATCCTTCCGCAGGTTCACCTACGGAAACCTTGTTACGACTTTTACTTCCTCTAAATGATCAAGTTTGGTCATCCTTCCAACAGACCGGCGCAACCGAAAGGCCGCGCCGGACATCGGTCCGAAGACCTCACTAAATCATTCAATAGGTAGTAGCGACGGGCGGTATGTACAAAGGGCAGGGACGTAATCAACGCGAGATTACGACTGGCGCTTACTGGGAACTCCTCGTTCAAGGGGAACAATTGCAAGCCCCTATCCCAATCACGAAAGAAGTTCCACGGTTTAGCCAGTCTTTTTAGACAGGGATAAAGACACGCTGTTTCCTTCAGTGTAGCGCGCGTGCGGCCCCGGACATCTCAGGGCATCACAGACCGTTTATTGCTCTGTTTCGTGCGGCTAGGAGCCGCTTGTCCCTCTAAGAAGGTTGTAAGGTGCTGGGAACCCCGCACCTATTTAATAGGTTAGAGTCTCGTTCGTTATCGGAATTAACCAGACAAATCGCTCCACCAACTAAGAACGGCCATGCACCACCATCCACCGAATCAAGAAAGAGCTCTCAATCTGTTAATCCTCCCAGTGTCCGGGCCGGGTAAGTTTTCCCGTGTTCAGTCAAATTAAGCCACAGGCTCCACTCCTGGTGGTGCCCTTCCGCCAATTCCTTTAAGTTTCAGCTTTGCAACCATACTTCCCCCGGAACCCAAACACTTTGGTTTCCTGGAAGCTGCCCGCCGACTCATTTGAGTAACTCAGGCGGATCGCTGGTTGGCATCGTTTATGGTCAGAACTAGAGCGGTATCTGATCGCCTTCGAACCTCTGACTTTCGTTCTTGATCAAAGAAAACATTCTTGGCAAAAGCTTCCCGCAAGGGCGTCTGCGTCAGCAGGCGTTTGGTGTGTTGCGACACCACGGACCCGAGCACACGAGGGTTGGACCCTCCCGCGTGTAGCCGTGCGCGGCTTAGCCGTGTCTGGGGAAAAGGGGATCCTGGAGGTTGAGCCGATGCCGGGTGTTTGGACCTTTAAGGCCCCCCGGCGGAGGCAACACATCTCTTTGGCCTCTGCTTCACATAGACGGCACCCCCGGACTGACCCACCGGGGGGAAATCGGTAGTTGCCTTTTCCTGTCTCTCACTCTCCCTCCAACCTTCGTCTTTCTCTTACTTTCCATCTTTCCTGTCTTCTCCTAACTTCCGCTCACTTCCAATTTTCCAGGCAGCAAGGGTTAACCTTGTGTGAATAACCAACCTACGTTATCTCATATCTGGTTATAGTGATAACGTACAGCTGGCGTTTGCAGGACCTGTTCTCACAGTCCCTGTAGCGTCCCCTTGTAGGACTCCACGGTGGGTGGCTGGCGTTATTGCCGAAAATTCAATCCCTTTATGGCAACCTCTTTCCCTCCGCTTCCTGATCGCCCTCAGAAAAGAGGGCGCACCGATGATGTATTCCAGTTTTTTGGTCGGCAAAAAGAATTCTTCCCTCGTTTTCACGTGATCCACTCTGAAAAACCAGCTAAGCAAGTGCGAACAATCTCCCCGTTCCTTGTATCTAAGTCTCTTACCGAAGTTTTTGGTCCAGGATATAAGGTGTCGAGGATGGCTAGCGGAGACCTCCTCTTGGAGCTCCGCGATCAGAAGCAATTTGAGAAACTGCCTCAGCTATTATCATTTGGGGAGACCCAAGTAGTAGTAACCCCGCACCGCACGATGAATACCTCCCGCGGCGTTGTCTCGGACGATGATTTGCTGGAGCTCACTGAGGCTGAGCTCTTGGAGGGCTTCAGCGAACAGAATGTCATAAATGTCAAAAGAATCAAGATAAGGCGAGACGGTAAAGAAATTCCGACCAAACACCTAATACTCACCTTCAATTCAGGTGTCCTGCCCTAGTCAATCGAGGCCGGGTACATCAAGCTTGTATGTGCCAAATTCCTTGAGATGTTTCAAATGCCAACGTTTTGGCCACAGCTCGCAGAGCTGCCGAGGCCGCCAAACATGTGCGAAATGCAGTGCCCTTGAACACGCCACTGAAGCATGTAAGAACTCTCTACACTATGTAAACTGTGATGGGGATCACGCCGCGTACTCGCGGTCGTGCCCCTCCTGGAAGAAGGAAAAAGAAATTGTAACCATAAAAGTAAAAGAGAATATATCGATCAAAGAGGCACGAAGGCGGGTAGCATACCTGCCAAAGAAAAGCTTTGCCGAAGTGGCGCGTCAGGGGGCAGCGCCACGACGGCCTCCGGCGGCTGTCCGACCCACAAGCAGTGAGTCGGCAGTCACGCCATCTGCCCCACGGTGGTCGCAGCTACCGCTGCTCCACCAACCGAGCAGAAGGGACCACCAACCCCGCAGGTGGGCGCAGCCGAGGCTGCCTCAACCTCCCAGGTCCCTCCCAGCGCTGGCAACGGCCGGCGTAGCCAAATCCCTCAGGAAGCCCCATCAACTTCCGGGCTGGTGGGCGCAGGGGTCTTGCCCTCCAAGGCGGGACTCCCTCTGAAAACTTCTCGCTCGCAAGAGCACGTGCCCGGCGCCTCACACGAGGCAATGGACAAAACACCTGTCCTCAAGGCGCACCAAGCGCCTAAGGAGCGGCGAGGCTCGCTCGAACGCTCCAGAAAGGGCAAAACTCCCGTTATAGGGCCTCGAAAGGGCTCTGTAATTTAATCACTGTAATTTCCATTATCACTACTTCTGTTTCTGTACACACAGCACCTATTAACTCCCAATATGAATACACAAATAATCCAATGGAACGTCAGAGGTCTTCTCAGAAAGCTTGATGATGTGCAGGAACTTATGCAAAAACACAATCCAAAAGTGCTGTGTTTACAAGAAACACACTTAAAAAACAAACACACAAACTTCCTTCGACAGTATCTAACTTTTCGCAAAGATCGCGATGATGCCGTCGCATGTCAACATTTACAGCTACAAACGCCCCTTGAAGGAGTGGCGGTTCGAGCTGTCCTACTAAACAAACTCATCACCATTTGCTCGCTTTACATACCCCCGCATTACCAAGTAAACAAACACGAATTTCAGTCCTTGATAGATCAATTGCCAGAACCTTATGTTGTTCTTGGCGATTTCAATGCACACAGCTCTCTCTGGGCGACTCTCGTATAGATGCGCGAGGTCGTCTCGTTGAACAGTTCCTTTTTTCGTCCGGTGCGTGTCTGCTGAATAAAAAGACACCCACATATTATTCTCTCGCAAACAGAACATTTTCTTCAATTGACCTCAGCCTAGTTTCCCCTTGTATACTGCCTGAACTCGAATGGGAAGTGACCAACAATCCGTACGGGAGCGACCACTTCCCCATACTGCTAAAAACATAAAGAAAAAGAATGTCTACCACAGGCTCCTAGGTGGAAGATCGATACAGCCGACTGGGAGAAGTTCCGAAACTTAACTAGTATCTCATGGAATGACATGTCTTCTTTAGGAATTGATGCTGCTGTGCAGTATCTCACAGCTTTCATTATAGATATTGCATCTAAATGCATATCAGAAGTAAATGGCGTGGCATGTAAACGGCGGGTCCCGTGGTGGAACGACGATTGTAGGATCGCTCGTAAGAAGCAAAACAAAGCGTGGGGGTTGCTACGCGCTTCTCCCACTGCAGAGAATCTAGTCAACTTTAAGCAAGTAAAATCCCAAGGCAGGAGAACCCGCCGACAGGCCAGAAGAGAAAGCTGGCAGAAGTACCTATCGAGCATTAACTCGTTTACAGACGAGGCCAAAGTCTGGAACAGGGTAAATAGAATTAGAGGGCGACAAACATATTCACTCCCTTTGGTAAATACACAGGGCGATACACTGCAAGACCAGGCAGACTCACTTGGGGAATATTTTGAGAGCGTGTCAAGTCCAACAAATTATACACAATCCTTTCTCAAATACAAACAAATAGAAGAACGTAAGCCATTAATAAGAAAAAGTCGAGAGAATGAGCCTTACAACCGTCCTTTCGGTATTGCCGAATTGAGAGCTGCCTTGAGCGCATGCAAGAGCTCCGCACCAGGATGTGATAGAATCATCTACGAAATGCTGAAAAACTTACACAATGACACGCAAGTGACACTACTTACACTTTTCAACACTATCTGGGACGCAGGGTACCTTCCGACCGCATGGAAAGAAGCCATTGTGGTCCCTGTTTTAAAACAAGGGAAAGATCCTTCCTCAGTGGCAAGCTACCGCCCGATAGCCCTCACAAGTTGCATATGTAAGGTATTTAAAAAAATGATAAATCGGCGACTGATCCATTTCCTTGAACAGAACAAAATGCTTGATCCATATCAGTGTGGCTTCCGAAAGGGCGCTCCACAACCGACCATCTTGTACGTATTGAAAGAAATATCCGGGACGCATTTATACATAAACAGTTCTTCCTCTCGATATTTTTCGATATGGAAAAGGCGTATGACACAACGTGGCGATACGGGATCTTGCGAGACTTATCGGAAATGGGCATTCATAGTAATATGATAAACATAATAAAAAGCTACTTGTCCAATTGTACCTTCCGGGTGAAAGTCGGCAATGTGCTGTCACGCCCTTTTACACAAGAAACTGGTGTACCCCAGGGAGGCGTGTTCAGTTGCACACTTTTTATTGTTAAAATGACAACGCTTCGTGCTTCCTTACCACCAGCCATTTTGTATTCCGTCTATGTGGACGACATTCAAATAGGCTTCAAATCCTGTAACCTCGCAGTATGCGAGAGACAGGTACAGCATGGTTTGAACAAGGTGTCAGGGTGGGCAGAGAAAAATGGTTTTAAAGTCAATCCTCAAAAGAGTTCTTGTGTGCTGTTTACAAGGAAGAGAGGCCTAGTTCCGGATCCTTGCTTACAAATGTGGGGACAAAAGATACCTGTAAACAAAGAGCACAAATTTCTAGGTGTTATACTTGACAATAGATTCACTTTCGTCCCACACATTAAACAACTCAAAGAAAAGTGTCTGAAAACAATGAACCAAATGAAACTTCTATCCCAGACTACGTGGGGTAGTGACAGGAAGTCCCTAATGAATCTGTATAAGAGCCTCATCCGGTCACGATTAGATTATGGTGCCGTGGTATATAATTCTGCCGTTCCAAGCGCGCTAAAGATGCTAGACCCGGTTCACCATCTAGGCATCCGTTTAGCCACGGGCGCTTTCAGAACAAGCCCGATTGAAAGTTTATATGCCGAATCAAATGAATGGTCTCTCCACCTACAGAGATCATACAACAGCTTTACATATTTCCTTAAAGTACGCTCAAATCCTGAACATCCATGTTTTGATACCGTTACCGATATGACGTGCGCTACGCTTTTCAGCAATCGCCCCTCTATAAGACAGCCTTTCTCGCTGCGTGTGAAGGAGCTTAGCAATGAAATGCATGTCCCACTCCTCGAGCATCGCTTAATGCACACAATAAAGCTCTTACCTCCTTGGGAGTGGCAGGTGATACAATGTTACATATCCTTTATAAAAGTTACAAAGCACGCTCCTGTGGCCGAAATCAGAATGCATTTCCTAGAACTTCAGTACAAACACTCCTGCGCAGATTTCTACACAGACGCTTCAAAGTCAAATGCCGGGGTATCCTATGCAGCCGTCGGCCCATCCTTCTCGGAATCCGATGCACTACATCCGGAAACAAGCATCTTTACGGCCGAGGCCTACGCATTACTCTCTGCCGTGAAGCACATAAGAAGATCAAAACTTTCAAAAGCAGCGATCTATACAGACTCTCTAAGCGTCCTGAAGGCCTTAATGACACCCTACAAACATAAAAATCCCGTATTCAGTGAACTGTATTCGGTATTATGTAAAGCGTACTCATCTAACCAGAATATCATAATATGCTGGGTCCCTGGCCATAGGGGAATCGAAGGTAACGTTCCCGCGGACGAGATGGCCACGTCCATCACATCGCAAGCTGTTAACCCTACCGCTGATGTGCCTGTCACAGACCTGAGGCCTTTCTTACGAAATAAACTGCGAAATCACTGGCAGTGCATGTGGGACGCGCAAACAAATAACAAACTGCACGTCATAAAGCCCCAGTTACGTTTTTGGCCCTCCCCAACGAAATGTCGGCGAACGGATGTCCTATTCTGTCGCCTCAGAATAGGACACACATTTCGGACCCATCATTTTCTACTTACTGGAAGTGAACCTCCAACCTGCGGTAGATGCGGGGAGAGGCTGACCGTCCTCCACGTCCTCCTGGAGTGTCGGGCAGCCGAATGTGAGAGAAAGAAGCATTTTATCCTAGCATACCGGCAGCAGATCCCCCTTCATCCCGCAATGTTACTAGGCCCAGAACCGCTATTTGATACCAACGCAGTCCTAAGTTTCCTGAAAGATGTTGTCCTGCATGTTGTTAGCCCCACATGTTCATAGCGAGTCCTCTCTTCAGAGGATGCCGCTGTGATAGCTCTTTGGTATAGCACATGCCTCTAGGCCCTTGTGTTTCAAGGGCTCTGGCGAGGCAGCAGTGCTCCAAGTAATTTTACCATCTTATGTATTTTATATTTTGCATCATTCTTCTACGATGGATTTTAATGTTCATAGTATTCGTCATTAGTCATCGCCATAATATTATAGCACGTAGATTTTACACACTTTACAGCGAATATTTTTAGGCCACTTTACAGCCAAGTCACATCTTCCATACTACATCGTCAACATTACCATGTGTCATGGCGCTCTTTGGCCAAACCTGGCCCTTGCGCCACAAAACACCACACATCATCATCATTGGTAAAAGCTTTCGCAGTAGTTCGTCTAGCGGCGGTCCAAGAATTTCACCTCTAGCGCCGCAATACGAATGCCCCCGTCTGTCCCTCTTAATCATTACCTCGTATTCCAAAAACCAACAGAACAGAAACGAGGTCTTGTTCTATTATTCCATGCAAGTTTATTCAGGCGACTCGCCTCCGTTGAGCACTCTAATTTTTTTCAAAGTAAAAGCAGCGGCCTTCTCGAGGCACACAATGAAGTGCACCAAGAAAGGACCGGCATGATGTTCAGTCCGGGCCGTCGCATCGGGTAGATGCACTACTCGTCTGCAACTTAGATCCAACTACGAGCTTTTTAACCGCAGCAGCTTTAGCATACGCTATTGGAGCTGGAATTACCGCGGCTGCTGGCACCAGACTTGCCCTCCAATTGATCCTCGTTAAAGGATTTAGAGTGCACTCATTTCAATTACGGGGCCTCAAAAGAATCCCGTATTATTTTTCGTCACTACCTCCCCGTGCCGGGAGTGGGTAATTTGCGCGCCACCTCCCTTCCTTGGATGTGGTAGACATTTGTCAGGCTCCCTCTCTGTAATCGAACCCTGATTCTCCGTTACCCGTAACAACCATGGTAAGCAAGTAACCTACCATCGAAAGTTGATAAGGCAGACACTTGAAAAACACGTCGCCGCCTCGTGGCAATGCGATCAGCACAAAATTATCCAGAGTCACCACACAATACAGGCCGAAACCCGATCGATCTTGGTCTACTAAAAGCACCCGTCGCCCAAAGGGCTTCAGGCTCACTGCACGTATTACCTCTAGAATTGCCACAGTTATCCAAATAGGAAGAAACGGTCTAAGGAACCATAACTGATTTAATGAGCCATTCGCGGTTTCGCCTTATTTCGGCATGTACTTAGACATGCATGGCTTAATCTTTGAGACAAGCATATGATTACTGGCAGGATCAACCAGGTAATCGTTCAGCTGCGCGTCCAGCCTTTCAAGCAGGCCGGACGCCGTTTTTGCGATGCCGAGGCCACCTTCAGGCGCCCCAACACGCTTCGTTCTCGCAAAGGGTAGCACTTTGCACAGTCTGAGACGACGGCGTTCGAGCTCGCTACGGCGCCCTCCCCGCAGGGCCGGGTATCGCCACGCGGCAAGAAGCACGCAACATTCTCGATAGACCGGTTGTGTCGACTCGATCGCGGCTTGCGGTTTCTCTCGATCCCGCAGCACTGGTGGACCGACCGACACTTGCAACGTAGCCGAGACGGCAAAGACGCTAGGCCACGGGTCACGCCCGCGCCTTCGGCGCTTTCGTATTTGACTCGTCCGAGGACGATGCGGAACACACTTCGATATCGTGGAAAAAGCGTCGTCCGACAACCAGCCCCTAACGCATCAAGCGGATGAGGCTGCAGACGTCAGCTGTGGGACCCACGGGAGCGATACCGGGGACACGCTTGACGGCCATGAAGCCCGCTGCACATCAAACACCCAGGTCGCTTTGGGGGCGACTGCTCTCTGGGACCCCCATATAATAGCAGCGATAAGTACCCAGACCTCCATGGGGCCGTACTCGTGCCACTTTCGACGAGCGTTTGGCGAAAATCGTGCCGCCTCGTAACGCCGCGAGCAAGATCTAAAGCTTACGTCGGCAGCACAATGCCGAAGTCGTGAAAGCGCAGCGCGTCCACCGAATGCGCGAACGCCAATTTCTCGCCAATGGCCAGTACGGTTTCCTGAACAATCGCCTTTCTGTCCCCCTACGGGGCCCCCGGCCGATCGATTCGAGGCACGCTAGCGCGGCTCTTTCGCCATTTCCGAGCACGAATGCGACCAGCGCGGGCGGCGTGCTCGACGCCCCGGCGGACGTGGTTTGGGACTTTGTCTCTTCGAGCGCTCGCAGCGATGTCGACGCGATCGCTGACGTCTGCACGGTTTCCGGTGTGCTACAATGGAGCAGTCTGCCGCACGACAGCTCTTGGTTGCCGAGGCCAGAACGGCAATTTACTGAAGCGAGCGCGTTGCGCCCAGGCGGCAGCGGACTTTGTGCTTTCGGGAGGGCTCTTGCTGTAAAATTGGAACGGCTGCAGCTGCGCGAAGCAAGTGTACTTATTTTCTCTCTCTCTCTCTTCCTTTGAGGCGATTGTAATTTTACTTTAAATGCAACTGGAGGCGGGAGCAATCTGATGAGAGTAGGTGGACTTCAGCACATGTGGTTATTTAGAAATTGCTTTCAAGCTTTGAGGACATACACCTTCGCGCCATCTGCTTTCCCCGTCTCTTTGGCACTTTATAGTATGTGCTGCATGCTCTGCATTCCAAAGAAACACGCCTGTGTCTCTCCCTCTCTCACGTTCTTCTTTTTGTAGCTGCTCTTGTAGAAGATGCTATGCTCTTTACTCGCTGTAACATAGAGTGCTTGCACAAGCCAACAACCTTTGCGTGTTTTTTTTCTCTCTTCCCAAGACGTTTCTGCCATTATTCACTGGCTCTCGTTCTTAGTATGCAATGGAGCGTGAGATCGCGCCATCTACGTTTATTCTGTATGGCAAAGTCCGCAGGTTTTCCTAGTTCCGTACACAGATGGCGCCAATGCGTTTTCGCGCCACTTTCGAACGACCTCGCTTGACTCCATTTTCTCATTTAAATGTTTCAAAGGGGTTTGCGAAAGAGGGTGGTTCTTGTGCAAGGCTGAGCTTCCCAGCTGCGTTTAAGCTATGCTAGCATGTGTGCGTATATATATATATATATATATATATATATATATATAAATGTATACACACATATATACATGCATATATACATACACACACACACACACACGGTAGTGGTAAAGATGATGAGGTAGCACTTTTTTTTACAATGCCTGTGCTTCAGATGACAATCTTTCTCCCCTCTATGTTTCCGGTTGGAAGGAGTGTGCAGCGTTTTCTATATTTATTTTTTCATTCACTTCTATGTTGCTTGTCTTCGTACATGGGGCATGCTACCTAATTCTACCGGTCGATTCTACACGTTGCGATCCGTCCCGGCCTGTGCCGTATCAAAATTTTCAGTGGGCTTTGCGGTAAATAAAAAGAAATGAAGGAAATGCGCGTAGTATATTACAATTACGCACGGGCTTGAAACGAAGCCCTCAAAGAAGGTCACCATGAGCGGTCGCATTCAGACGGAAGTAAGCATTCCCCTTGCGCGTGTTTTCCGCTCACCTGTTTCGTTTTCTACGAGGTTGCCTTCGTTGGTTTTGCGTTACAAACAAGCTTGCACTCGGGTCTCGTTTCTACGCGACAGCGTTTCTTTTACAGCGAAAGACTGAGGCGTCGCGAGTTCATCCGTGAGATAGGGAGCGTTGAGTCTCTAGACAGGCTGAATTTTATAATATTGCCCGCGCTGTTGCTGAGGTTACCAATGTCGGCAGGGCGCCCACAAGGCAGTAGTACAATGAAGTGAAGGATATCGCTTCTCGGCCTTTTGGCTAAGAACGCTGCCCCGGGCAGAGGTCGCGTCGGGACCTCCAGGATCTCCAAGCGCCTGCCCGGTTCAACCCGCCCGCCCGTCTGCCTGCTCGAACGCCATCTGCCGAGCACCGGAGCAACTCAGCGGGCCTCTCTGACGCCTGCCGAGCGGCCAATGATCACGGGAGCCAGCATCCCTGCCAACGCCCCCTGTCAAGCCGCCGGCCAACCCCAGTTCTATCGAGGAGCCAACGCCCCCTGCTGAGGCCCCGGTCTACCAGAGTACAGCGGCGTTCAGCGCCAGCTGTACACTACTAGTGGAAGTAGTCCCGACCCGAAGCTCGGAGGACCCACGCCAGCAGCAGCATGGCAACGCCCCCAAGCCAGGAGACCTGTAGTGAGACCCCTTTACGGGAAAATTGTTTTTTGTTTAATGCCCCGGATGGAGATATTTCCATTGATGATTTGATCGATGCGGTGGAAAAAACAGCTGGCGAAGATAGTGTCTTAGCTCTCCAACATATGGGTGGAGCCAAGTTTCTTGTTTGTACGCGAAACGCTATGCAGGCAACCAAATTAATGGTAGCAGAAGGCTTTTGCGTCAATCATGTCAAGGTGCCGGTCGATGCCGTTGGCCCACCCGTAACCTTTGTCAATGTATATCGCTACCCTGTGTATTTGTCGTCGGAAGCGCTGTCTTTTGCCCTGCAGCAATTCGGCAAGGTAAAGGGCGTTTCCTTTGCCAAAGCAAACAACCGCACAAACAAACTAAACGGCGTACGTCGTGGGAGATACGGAGTTCTCCTCCGTACTCTTGGGACAAAGGAACGACAACACAGTAGTGCAAACAATCACAAGGGCATTTATTGCACCTTTCATAGATCAATGCCAGCTAGCCGAGTTGCTATCCCCAAAACATGCCGATGGGCGCGCGACAAATTTCGAAGTCCGACTTACCGCGACCGCATGGCGAGCGAATATGTTCGCCCCATGCTGGATCCCAACGCCTGGTCATTCGCGTGTACGGAAACACGGACGGTGGCGCGTTCCAAGGCGGCCACGCGAGGCGGTCTCGAAGAAGCATGGGTCGGCGGCGCGCGGGACGTCCACGCTGACCCCCGACCCGCCGGGAAAGAGCCGAAGCGCCTGTCTCCCGGCTCCCAAGTAACCCCGCCGCAGCGCAACACTAGCGCCATCTCTCGCACTGCGCTTCAACCATTCCGACCGCCGCGGGCGACAGGTCACGCGACGGGCGAAGCCGCCCTGCGGGAGACGAGCTATGCGGAAAAACTAGATCTCAGGGGAGGCGTGAGAGTCACGCATCCCCACATCCCCCCATCCTTAAATCACTACATATTCCGGCGAAACATTTCACACCTTCTAACATCAACACGTGCTTCGCGAACAAGGTGGTACATGCAACAGTGGCCGCGCCGGGGAAATGTCCACACGCTGTCCATAACATGCGAGCCGACTGTCCTTGGGGTACACCGCTGGCGTCCGCCGGTCACAGCAGCAGCTTTGCAGACAAGGCGGCACGATTCCAGGCCAGGACTCCGGAAACGACGACGCAGTAGTCAGTACGAGCAAGTGTCGCGCGCGCCGACGCGCCCTGCTGGCAAGAGCCGCCGTAGCTGTCGGTGACCGCTGGCTCCTTTGTCCGCCGCCGAGGGTTGTGAGCTGGATGCAGGAGGCCGCCGAAGTCGCTGCGCCGAACTGGCCACAGCATCACCATCGCCCGGGGTGGCTCGATCGTAGTCCGGAGCAGCAGCGCAGACGATGTGCAGGTGACAGCAAGCCAGGGGTGACTCCATTCACGCTGCGTACACTTAACACACTCGGCAAACACTAAAGTAGTGCAAGGGAGAGGAATTCTGCATGCGCATCGCCCACGTGGTACGATGTTCAACTCGGCTAGCAAAAGATCGGGCGGCTACTCAGTGGCTAAGTTCACGTGAACGAAGCTCGCTTCCTTGAGTCGAACGAGTAATTTCAATTCGTGCGAGGCTAAATAGAATGAGGGAAGCAAATTGCAACGCCTCAACGCCACGGTCCACCAGGTTGTGTCCCTCCACGTGCGACAGGCAGCTTCGTAAAGCCTTAGGCCTAAATCGTCGCTACCCTGACAACAACCGGCATCCAAAAACAACACCCAAAATGGGCACAAAACAGGCAGCCGCGAGGAGACGTTAGCTCTGTGAGGTGGTCCTAGTCCGCTCGGTGCACACAGCAACCGAGTTGACGGCGCCCACCGTCCCAGACGGTGTCGGAGCGCTCGGTGCCAGGCCGCAATACTAGTCAGCCCGTCGTGGCACCCGTGGCCCGCGGCCACCCGGCTCCCAGAGCCGCGACATCATCCGAGTCAAAGAGATAGAAGAAGCTATTTACATAAGAAATTCGGACCACCCACGAGGCTTCCGTACTCACTCGCTTCAGGCTTGCCATTGCTCCGCGGGCGCTCAGCCTCGCTCTCCCAGGATGTAGACCACGTGGCTCTCGTACTGACGAATGTCATTAAAAAAGACACTTGCGAAAAGGCTTAGCATGTTGATAAGTTCAAACACACTACAGCCACCGTCGCCTCGCTCAAGAAAGCACGCCGCCAACGCTAGCGATCAAAATCCACGCTAGGCCTACGCTTCGGTTCAAACAAAGGTCTCGAACGAAGCAAAACTGTTAACTCTATCGTCCGATGCCCCAAGAGGCCCCACGTTGGGCGCCAGATGTGGGAGATCTGGGGTTCTCCTCCGTACTCTTGGGACAAAGGAACGACAACAGAGTAGTGCAAACAGTCACAAGCGCATTTATTGCACCTTTCATAGATCAATGCCAGCTAGCCGAGTTGCTATCCCCAAAACAAGCCGATGGGCGCGCGACAAATCTAGAAGTCCGACTTACCGCGACCCCATGGCGAGCGAATATGTTCGCCCCATGCTGGATCCCAACGCCTGGTTATTCGCGTGTACGGTCACGCGGACGGTGGCGCGTTCCAAGGCGGCCACGCGAGGCGGTCTCGCAGAAGCATGGGTCACCGCGCGCGCGGGCGGCACGTCCGTCCCGCTCGCTTCCCGAATCCAAAGAGAGCAAGCGCCTTCCCTTTCGGCGCCCAAGTAACCACGCAGCGGCGCGACGCTCGCGCCATCTCTCGCACCGCGCTTGTACCACTCCGACCGCCGCGGCCCACGCGGCGACGCCGCACAGAGACGGGGGCTATGCTGGAAAACAAGATATCAGGGGAGGCGCGACGGTCGCGCATCCCCACAACGTGTGGTTAGAACAGAGATGTCGAGGCCCATCCCAAACTTTCTAACTGTACAAGGGTTTCGGGTCATGTGTGAATACCGCGGCATGCGTCGGGTGTGTGCGCGTTGCGGGGATGGGTCCCACATGGCAAACTCATGCACAGCCCCGTTCTGCAAAAGATGTGGTAGTTTCGGCCACGAGGACAAGCAGTGTGAGGAAGAGTGCAGAAAGTGCGGGGGCCATCATGGCACCAGAGCTTGCTTTCGCAGCAAAACGTACGCGAAATCATACGCGGGGGCTGCAGGGGCTCTCCCGAACACAGACGCGCCGCGTATTACACCATCAGATAAAGAGTTTCCAACCCTGCCAAAGTCTTCCGGATTACAAGTGCTGCAGCCATGTGACGCAAAACCGTCAAGCGCCAGACGCGATTACTGGAGTGGTGACGAGCAAAGCGGCAGCAATAGCCAGGAAATGTCGAAAACGTCAAGCTCGAATTCCGCCACAAACATGACAACCAGTTCAGGCGAAGCAACAGACACCGGAACATCAACAGATGAGCCAACACCTACCAGTACCGCTGACGAGACGAGTGATAGCGCCCCACCTAAAGAACACGACGCGAACGCAACTCAAGAAGTGCAACAAAAAGAAGGGTCCGCGGCAGAACCGACTCCCCTAGCGAAAGGAGGAACCCCCAAAACACCGCGAGTAAAACAAATGCAAAGTACAAAAATTACGGAAACAAAAGTGCAAACGATAAAAAAAAATTTCGAGGAGGAACCCATCGTGAGCAGTGGTCGATGTCTAGTGCCCGAGATAGACAAGCAGACAGACATGCCCCCGCCTTCCTCCCCGCAAGTAACACCGTCAACAGAAGGAAAAAGCTTGGTCAACCAAGGTTCAACGAAGCACGAAAGCAGACAAGAACAGAAAGCCACGCCCACTAATACACTCTTGACAAAAGGACACAGACAACGCTCCAGATCCTGGCGGAAAAACGGAAATAACGAACAAAGTCAAGAGAGGAAAAGCGAAAGTCCGAATAAACAAAGAAGAAAGAAAGGGGAAGTGTCTAGCAGCGAGGGGGATTCCAAAACCACGAAGTTTAAAAACCTAGGAAAAATTCACCCTCGATTGAAAGAACAGATTCCTCAGAGAGCGAAATGGACCTATCTTCAAAGGGCGGGGCGTGCGTAGATAACGCGGCGCTCTAAGCCCGCACCACACACATAAAAAAAAAAAACGAATATGCATATGCACGCCTTGGCGATACAAGCGCGTCTGACATGCACAGACACTTGGTTACTAGATAAGACGGGCAGCACCGAGCGCACGATCAACCGCGGTAATGCACACTAAATTAAATCGGAAAAAAAAACCAAACGGCCACAGAACAAAAATGCCTTTTGCTCTATCTCGCCCTGGTTGGATTAATTCTGTTCCTCTTTTCAATGGAAAGCCTCCATTGCATGACGTTTAATGTGAGAGGTCTTCAGAATACTGAAAAACAGAAACAATTAATTGATTTTGCCCGAAGGAAGGGCATTGACATTTTATTTCTCCAAGAAACTAACATGCGTACACCACAAGACGTGGTTGTTTTCCATCAAACAAACGGGGTCGATGCTTTCTTTTCCCTTACACCCTCTAGGGCATGTGGAACAGGTGTAGTTTATGTGTCCGGCCGTTTTCGACGCCACACCTTCTGCACATTTGACACGAAAGGCCGAATCATTTGCCTAGACATGCGGTTAGGTAATCAGAAAATTAAGATAATAAACATATATGCGCCTGTAACACGGAACCTCACTAATGAGTTCTTCAAAAATCTATGGGACTATATACCCAGCAAATCATCGTGCATCGTAGTGGGAGATTTAAACTGCGTCCTGGACTCGGTCCGCGACATTCGTGGTCCCGGCCATGGAAGACCCAACCACCATGCAAAGGAGTTACGCAAACTATTACTGTACCATAACATGTCAGACGCGTGGATTGTAAAACACGGTAACGAATTCGGAGGCACAAGATCTGGCGGGAAAACAGACTCACGGTTAGACAGAGTGTACCTTTCCTCAAATCTGATATCCGACGTGGTAGACATCCAAATAATGAATGGCCCAGAAGGTTTTAAGACTTTTAGCGACCACAAACCGCTGAGTTTCACGCTTAAAGGACAATGTGGAAGCGAAAGTCCAGCGAACAGGTGGAGAATGGACACAAACCTACTACGGGATCAGGAAGCCTGTCAATTCATTAAGGAAAAGCTGTATGGCGACCAACCCAGAGAGCACAGCCTGGGACGAACTAAAAGAACAATGGAAAGGAATTCTGATCGAAGCAGGAAAAGAGAGGAAAAAACTAATCACACAAAATTTAAATGAAATATCCAGAAGAATACGGATAATTGAAAGAGGAAGTGAACTAACGTTCTGCACGCAAGAATATCTATCATACCTCCGCACCAGATACCAAAACCATATCAAAGAAGTGAAACAAGGAACAAGTCCGCCACTGACATTCCAAGATCAACATGTAACAACGGAAGAAGATAAAAACCGCAATCCAGGACCAACGACTGGGAAAAACAATAGCATCAGGAGCATGCGTACCACAAGCGGGGAAGTGCTAACAAATCAGGACGAAATCGAAACACTCTTTATTGAACACTTTGCAACGAGAATGCAAGGAACAATCGACCAACATGAACCAAACACACCCACATGGCTGCCACACTTACCGCAGATCAAGGAAGAAGATAAACAGTTATTATATGCACCCGCTACGAAAGAAGTAATAGTGGGCGTTCTTCGTCGCATGAATAAAGATTCAGCCCCGGGACCTGATGGAATTGTGACAGGATTCTACTATACCTTCTTTCCAGAAATCGGAGCAAAGCTAGAAGACACTTTAAACGAATTAATAAGGAACAAAACGAAACCTGCGTCCTTCAGCAAAGGAAGGATTGTGCTGTTACTTAAAGCGAATACGGACCCACTCGATACAAATGCCTGGCGCCCAGTCATTCTCTTGAACACAGATTATACGATAGCAACATCGATCCTCACAATAAG
Source organism: Dermacentor andersoni (assembly GCF_023375885.2). Lineage (NCBI taxonomy): Eukaryota > Metazoa > Arthropoda > Arachnida > Ixodida > Ixodidae > Dermacentor > Dermacentor andersoni. The sequence goes on from NC_092823.1 coordinate 740,428, forward strand.
GCTAGGCAAGATATTGCCGACTATTATATCAGAATTCCAGGCAGCAGCGATCCCTGGCAGATCAATTTTCGCTGCACTAACCCTCACAAGGGACACCCTGGCATATGCAAAGGCGAAGCAGGTCAAAGGGGCCTTTATAACACTAGACCAAGAGAAAGCTTTTGACAACATAAGACACGAATACATGTTCAATGTGATGTCGCATTTTGGCTTCCCACAACAATTCATAGACATAATAAAAACACTATACCGTGACTCGCAAAGCGACATCCTAATTAATAACAGAGTAACCAAAAACTTCAAGGTAACCAAAGGAGTCCGCCAAGGGTGCGCGCTATCACCCAGTCTTTTCGTGGTGGCACTTGATCCACTTCTGAGAAAAATTAATGAGGAGAAAAGAATAAGGGGATTTCCATTACCTGGAAGCACAGAAATAAAAATCTCGGCTTTCGCAGACGACATCTCTCTTTTTGTAAGAGATGAGGCAAGCTATAGCACAGTACTACAAATATTCGAGCAATACGCAAGACTATCCGGGGCCAAAATAAATGAAAGAAAAAGCAAAGCGCTCCGATTCGGTACATTTTGCGAAAAGGAGCTAGGTGAAATAGAATTCTTAGACGCAGTCAAGGTACTAGGGGTGTGGTTCGAGCCAGGCGAGGTATCACCCAAAAGCTGGTCTGAACCCCTGAACAAAGCACGGAAGGTGGCAGATGACCCAACGCATCCAGAGCAAAGCCTGGTGAACAAAGCTGAAGTGATTAGATCAAAGATCTGCGCGCCGGCCTTCTACGTGGCACGAATCGCACGCATGCCAAGACTCGTGGCGAAACAATTGGAAACCTTAATCGGGATCTACCTGTGGCGTAAGAAACCGGCGCCTGTGCCGCGAAGAATACTCAGACTACCAAAGTCGAGAGGGGGATTGGCGATACCGAACGTAGGGCAAACAGCACGAATACTAGCAGCCAAGACAGTAGATATGCTGATCAACAACAAACAATATGTAGGCAGAGTGGCTATCGACTATTGGACCAGCACGTTCGGTCGGCTGATATCAACGGAAAAATGGTACGGGCCCCGAGCAGAACACCCAATGGGCTTTTATAAGGATGCAATTAATACCACCAAAGCCATTGAAGAACTATGCCCTAACATCCCAATAAGTGAAATCAAACCAGCGGAAGTAAACGCTGAAATGGCAATAAAGGAACTCGAACTAGAGGAAATTAAGAAAAGTGCGAAAGAAAAATGGACATGGTGGAAGAACACGGTGTTACCGAGCGAAATAAAGGATTTCGAGTGGAAGAGACGATGGGGAGTATTACCAACCAGAGCACGGCTGAAACACCTTGGAATCACTGCGACAGACCACTGCCCGAATTGTACACAGTTGGAAACGCAAAGTCACGCACTTAAAGAATGCGGAGCAGGAAAAGCAGTATGGAAAGTCGCATGCAACACCTTTAAGTGTCGACTTCTGCAACCAGAGAAAAAAAAACCGCTTCGACAAGCTGTTAACAGTAATTATTATGTATTGTCTGTGGAAGAGAAGAGGGCTGGCAGAGCTTAAAAGGAAGCCGCAAAAAGCACTTTATCCGGTCTTGAAACAGATTCGGAATTTGATGAAAATCATATTATCTAATGAACTATCTAGGACCGGGGTAGACCACTTCCTAAGGAGGTGGCACACCCGGTTTTGGAAGGTTAAGAACAATAAGATCATAGCGCCCATGACGAAGTATTAAAATACAATATACCCCCCCCCCAAAAAAAAAGGAAGCTCTCCAGTCGAAGAGCACTGTCGATTCTTAAATGTCATAAGGTACAACACATGTAGGAAAGTGTCTAAGCACACAGCCTACGCAGGAAAGGAACAATTAGCATGTGAGTGGACCTTGCGCCACAGGTCTTGAGTGAAGTCACAGTCAACAGCCACGTCGGAAAATGACAATACCATGTTAACGATTGTGTAACGTACCTAGAGCTGTATAGCAAATGTTGAGATAAGGTATTGTACCATAGCACATATGCTAACAACACTTCCACACAGAAAGAACCATTGTAAATAATACGACCATCGTTGGTTTTTTTTTCCTTCTTTTCATTGTACATATCATATATGTTTTGCTATCTGTTACGCACTGGAAGGTGTGCATATGCATGTGCCATGTAAGTTACTAGCAATAAAAACTTCTCTTTGTGTAGTACATGCAGCTGGCTTGCCCGGCCTTTACTACACTTATCTTTGTAGAGGCGCCCGGATACCTGCCCGGTTATAGCAGTGTCTTTCCCCTGACCCAGCCCTCTCTTTCTAGGCCCACGGCTCCCTGCTGCACTGCCTCCAGGACAGACCACCCTGCTGCCACCTGGTGGCCCCTGGACGACCCACACCGGCCCTGCTTCCTGGTCCTGCCGCTGCCTGGCGCTGCCTGCAGCCTATCGGAGACTCCTGCCCTGCTCGGCCTGACCACTGCCTGGAACCCGGTGCTACTACCTGCGGGGTGCCTGTTGGTCCTGCCGTCTCGACTGGCACGGTGCTGGGGCACAACCGGCTGGCCCCCGCCCTCGCCATCGTCCATCATGGGCCTGGCCTCCTCGCTGCCACTCCTAGTGGCCCCCTAGCCTCCGGACCTGGCCTCCTTTAAGGAGAGCCGCCGGGTCCGGAAGTCAAGGCCATCCAATGGATCCTGGGGGCCACGGCCGCATGGCCCATGACCAAAACGAGGACGATGGCGACCCCAACACCCCTGGGCGGGAACGCCAGCCGGCACGTGAGGATAGCACCCTCACGGTGTTCTTTGCCGTGCCCCACACGGTCCGGTGCTGCGAGGAGGGCTGCCGAGCTGCCTACGCCGCGGCCAAATGGACAGCGCGGCGGCAGTCCCTCCAGCGGCACCTCGAACTCGAGCACGGTGGCAGAATCCGGCGCACCATCAACGTGTGCAGTATCTGCGGCGAGACACTGGGGCTAAGACCAGCCTCCCACGCCTGCCTGGCTGCAGCCGACTCGCCCGCCCCCCCTGCTGCCCTGCCACACCAGTGTGGCAGTTGCTCAATGTCCTTCCCCACAAGGACGGGCTTGAGCAACCACGAACAGTGGCACAGGAGGGAGGCGGCACTAGCAGCCAGGCGTGATCTCGCCGCGGGTGCTGCCTCTGGTGCGTCGGAGCAGGACAACGACGGCACCCCTCCAACAGAGCAGGACAGCACCGAGGGTCCCGCTGAGGACCCTCCAGAAACACCAGCAGTGGCAACCGAGCAGGCCGCTGACCAGGAGCCGTCTCCTGTGGCGCCTCGAGGAACACCCGGACAAAGCAGCGATGGCGAGATGGCCGAGGCACCCTCTCAGCGGACGCCAACCCAATCAGGGCGGACCGCGGCCTCGGCCACTCCTCCTCCAACACCATCGCTGCTGTCCAACCGAGGCAGCCCGGGAGCATCAGCCTCCGAGGCTCACGAGCCGGCGGCCATGCAGGAGCTCTCCCCAGGCAGGGCAGAGTCGCAGAACCATGACCGAAGCACCCAGGACTTCGGGACCCAGGAAGAACATGCTGGTACCACGCGGCCTGAGGGCAGTGCATGGGGCTTAGAAGACGAGACGGCAGAGCTGCGGGCATTGAGCCGGTTGCCTGAGTCTGCTGGGGAGTGGGCACGGTTTGAAAACATCCTCGACCGTGCCATTGCAGCCGCAACCAAACATCTGCGGCTGCCAGTCGGGGACTCGCGCCAATCACGGAGGCGCGAGGTTAACCCCGACAACCCCCAGCAGATCCAAACACTTTACCGAAGGAACCGGCGCCGGGCAGTGCGGCTGATCACTGAAGGCCCGTCGCAGCTCTGTCCGATCGACCCCCATGCACTACAAGACCACTACTCGAACCTCTGGTCACCAACAACCGTGGATACCAGCATCCTGCGGTCAAGGCTTCCGGCCACCGAAGAACTGGACTTGTGCCCCTTTTCACCGGAAGAAGTCGCAGCCAAGCTCCGTAAATGCGAGAGTAAATCTCCATGGGAGGACCGCCTCACGTACCACCACTGGAGGCAGGTGGACCCTGAGGGCAGGTTCCTGGCGGCGGTATACAACGTATGCCTCCAATACCGCCGCACACCCCTGAGCTGGAAGTCGACGAAGGACAATCTTGATTCACCAGAAGGGCGACAGCGAGGACCCCACAAACTGCCCTTGGTCGCACGATTGCCAAACTGTATGCCGGGTGTCTCACCACCCGGCTGCAGAGGTGGTTGGGCGACCATGCGGTACTGTCCAGGTGTCAGAAGGGCTTCCTGCCGCACGATGGGGTGTTTGAACACAACTTCGTACTGCAGGGACGCCTGGATGATGCCAGGACAGGAGGTGGAGAGCTGTGCGTGGGGTTCCTCGATTTTGCCAACACCTTCGGCTCGGTCGCCCATCAGGCCCTCGTCGACGCTGTCCGCCGCGCCGGCGCAGGGGAGGCCTTTGCTACCATCGTTGAAGACCTCTACCGCGCCAACACCACCTGCGTTGTGGCAGCAGCTGGCATTACGGAGCCAATCACCATCGGAGCCGGGCTGAGACAGGGCTGTCCTCTGAGCGGCCTGCTTTTCAACCTGGTGGTGGACCCGGTCATCCGTGCAGTACAGGGAGGCGATAGGCAGCACAACATCCTTGCCTATGCCGATGATCTGACGCTGCTGGCCGCGGATCCCACCACCCTGCAGAGCCGCTTGGACCGTGTGACTGCGCTGTCAGCCCGGCTTGGGCTGCGACTGAACGCCGCCAAGTGCCGATCTCTACACCTGTCTGGTCGCCACCCCGTGGGTACACGGCCCACCCCCTTCACCGTGGGTGGCGACCCGATTCCGGCGCTTGGCGACTTCGAGGGGCACAAGTTCCTGGGCCGTCCAGTGGGGTTCAGGGTGCTACCGGACGAGACGACGGTCGACGAGGCCATCCACCTAGGCAGAAAGCTACTCTCCTCCATGCTCGCCCCATGGCAAAGGCTGGATGCATTAAAAACCTTTCTGCATCCAGCCTTGAACTTTGCCATGCGGGTGGGCCTTGCCAGCAAAGGAGAGTGGCAACGCCTAGACGAGGAGCTCCGCCCGCTCATCAAGACCCTGTACGTGCCAGCCAGAGCTTCCAATGAATACTTGTACGGAGGCTCTCAGGCTGGCAGTGCAGGGATCCCACTTGCGGCGGAGCTCAGCGACATCTGCCGGGTGGATGGCGCCTTCAAGCTACTGATGTCGACCGACGTGGAAGTCCGGGAGCGTGCAGCAGGGGACCTAGAGGGCGTCGTGTCAAGGCGGCTAAGACGACCCGCGAACACCGAGGACATGGAGGCCTACCTCTCAGGCGAGACGGAGGGCGACTTTCGACTAACGTCCACACAGGTCCAGTCTGTGTGGTCGATGGCCCGGAAAGCCTCCCGTCGCCTCTCCGTCGCCTGGGAGCTCTTGGAGCATGGGGCCCGCATAAACTGCGGAGAGGCCTCTGTGTCAGCGAGGAACCGCCACAAGCTGGTCAAGACCATCCGGGCGCTCCTCTCCACCGAAAGGGACAGAGCTCTGCATGACAAACCAAACCAAGGTAAGGCGATGGTGTGTGTGGCGGCCGACCCGGCAAATTACCACTTCATGAGGTCCGGCCGCTACACCCGCTTCACCGACTGGCGTTTCGTGCATCGAGCCCGGTTAAACTTCCTCCCCCTCAACGCCACAAGACTCTGGGCACCCGCAGCCGACAAAAGATGCAGGCGCTGCGGGTATGGGGAGGAGACACTGCCGCATGTACTATGCCATTGCATGCGGCAGAACCGGGCCATGACGGAGCGTCATAACACCATCGTCGCCAGAATAAAAAAGGCTGCTTTGGGGAGGTTTACAGTCATCGCAGAGAACCAGGTCGTGGGCACCACATCACTCAAGCCCGACCTGGTACTGGCCCGTGGAGAGGAGGCACTGCTCCTGGACGTCTGCTGCCCTTTCGAGAACAGGCTGCAGGCGTTCCAGGACGCCCGGAAGGCTAAGGAGGAGAAGTACGCCCCTGTACAGCGTCATCTCCTCCGGCGGTTCCAACGCGTGACGGTGGACGCGGTCGTCGTCGGCTCCCTTGGCACCTGGGATCAGGGGAATGATCGCGTGATGCGCAGGCTGTGCAGTAGCCAATACCTACGGACACTCAAACGCCTGCGCATCAGCGACACGATCAGCGCCTCTACAAAGATTTTTAGAGCCCACATAGGCACCTTTTAAACGATCTTACTGTTTTTTAGAGAAGCACTTTTTGCAACTTTTATACACCTTTACAGTTTTAGCCTTTTATTACTAACACCACTAACTAACCGTTTTTAGCCATTTGTTTGCGTTTTTAGATTATACATGTTTTATCCGTTTCTTCCTTGGTTTTGTAACACATATTTTTGATGTACTGTAACTAGCATAATAAAATAGTCTGTTCTTATCAGCTTAATATCTGATACGGGTTCTATATGGACCCACGATATTAAACCTATTTTTGGAAGTTGGCGGAGTGCTTGAAGCCTGCTTCACCTCCGCCGCAGGTCGGCCCGGTATTGCACTACCTCCGGGATCGGGCCCCGCTCACTTAGGTGAGACTTCATTCAATGAAAATGAAGAGCACAAGCTCGAAGCGAGCACTGACTTGACACGCACCATTTCTATACTATACTCAACGATGCCGGTTCGCGGACCACGAGAGTAATTAAACTGCCACTCCATCTGTGTGTAGCGTCGCACTTGTTGCGTCGCGAATGGGACAGCCGCACCAGCAAATTTCTTGTTATGGCCTTCGAGAAAAATAAATGAAAGCAAAAGAAAGAACCAGAATTCCTATTTATCCGATGTCTCTGAACGATTGTCTCCTCTAAAGAGCCACTTGGGGGGATGCGGGGTTGGATTAGCCGTGGGGTTCGCGATCAATATGAATCCCACTCAAAGCCAACACTGGATTTTGGAGTTCACTATCGCTTGGATCCGTAAACCACCGCGCCGACGCAAGCTCGCCCTGCCGAAAACCGCTGCCCAAGTGGAAGAAAGATTCCGTATCAAAGAAAAATTGAGTGCCCGATTTCTGGCAACTACTGTGCAGCCTTTGTGTGCACATTTTCGTAGCAGCTGGACCGAGCACCTCGAAAACAAGCTTGTCGTATGCTCTAGTGTGGCGAAATATATTCAAGCGTTCCAAGGTGCCTCATCTTTCTAACCTCTATGTTACGAAGACCTGTTGCTACCTTTTCATCATCAACATCATCATCATCATCATCCGGGCTACGCCCACTGCAGGGCAAAGGCCTCTCCCATGATCCTCCAAGTACCCCGATCACGTGCTGATTGTCGCCATGTAGTTCCTAATCTAATCTGCCGTCCTAACTTTCTGCCATTCCGCTGTCCTTCTCTTGAATTCAGTCTGTAACCCTTAATGACCATCGGTTATCTTCCCCCCACATTGCATGCCCTGCGCATGCCCATTTGTGTTTCTTGGTTTAAACTTTGGTGTCATTACCTAGCGTTTGTTCTCACACCCCCCAATCTGCTCTGTTCCGATCCCCCCGTGACGCTACACCCATCATCCTTCTTTCCAGAGCCCGTTGCGTCGCCCTCAATTACCCTTCGGTAATCCTTAAATCTTTTTGTTGGGGCACTCGTGGCATCTTTCTCGTTTAAGTAAGTCAAATTTTTTTCAGTTTTGGGGGAAAACTCAATGAGCTCGGCGCGATTGTGTCACCGGCGCCGCTCTCAACAAGATGGCGGCGCCCAGGCTTTTTGCCTGCAGGTTCGGCCTAACGCAGAGCACGCCTGCAGGACAGTGAAGCCACGTTGAAGGGGAAAGAGTAGTGCAGTGAAGCACTTGCTCGGGCGAAAAACGCAAATATTAGCCAAAAATACAACCAAATCGCCAAATAGGAATTTCCATTATTGGAAATTCGAGTTCAGTTTGCGCATTGCGTTCGCCGAAGGTAAAGAATATAAATGCGACTGCCACAGTAGTCAAGTCAAAGCTTAGGATTGCGTACCGTTTTTTTTCTTGCCTTTTACTCCTGGCCTGCGTGGCCCTAGCGCGCATGCACACGAAAGTAATGGAATGTTGAAAACACGACATAATGCGGTGCGGCTGTATCATATCTATTTTGTGCGCTTTGTTCTTTGTGGAATACAGCGGTGTGCGTCATGAGAAAGGTTCGGTGCCCTTCTACTGTGACCGGTGAAGCTATATTTAAAACCACATTGATTTGTACGGTTACTGCTACAAACTGCGTGCGGGTGTTTTTCTTTTTCGCTGCCAACGATGGGTTATCGCAACCGCGATCGGTTCTGCTGCTACGCTAGACGCGTGCTTGCCAACGGTTGGCTCTATACGCGACACGCGACGCGTGGTCGGCACATTCAAGCAGTCAATTGCAAACCGTTCCAAGAAGAAGGATGTACTCCACTTGCCGCCGGGAGCGCTAGTTCGACGATTGTACTTTTTGACCCTCAAGGAAGCGCCACCATCGCACGTTTTCTATAATACGATAAGATTCAGAGCGACCGCGACCACTTGTCTTTGTCAATATCTCAGACACCCTTTTTTTTAATCCAGATACTCAGACGCGCCCGTGTTCACGCGCACTTGCTCTCTCCGATAAGCAGGGAAGCTCGGTTGGGGTGGTGTCGGGCCTTGCGCATGCGCTGCTGAGCTCGTCGCTTCGCCGGCCGGTCGACGCTGGCGCGGTACTGGTAATGAACTTCGACGTGCATGGTGAAACGTCACTTTGTATTGCCACTGTAGACTAGCAATGCAATGTGTTTGCGAGCGATTGGATAAATGAGAAAGCGTGCACTGTCTACAGTTCATGCCCCTCTAGAGTAGTGGAAATGTTGCTCCAAGTGTTAGGTTTGTAATTTGCACCTACGAACATGAACTAAACAAAGAAAATGGTCTGCAGCCGCCTTCGCTTCACAAAATTCCCGTACGAAGAAATTTGCGTGCGCAAATGACAGAGCAAAAGAGAGAAACCATGTAAAGAAGAATGGCTGCCTTTTTCGTGATCTCGCGCATGAAACCAGACGATAGATTAATTTTAGCCGTTCATTTCGATTTGCCGAATGTAAACCGGAACACTTTCTCCACGCGGTCTTCAGATTTGAATGGCAATCAATGACATCCTTTCTCTTTTTTTTGTTTCTGTTTGTTCTATCTGGAAGCAAAAGAATTCAGAACGCCATTTCAATCTTAGATTCGATTAGATGTCGTGACTGGTATGCTGAAAAATCACGCCTTTCGTTACCTCCCCCCTGGTATAAACATCTGGTGTTAACCTTCGTGATCACGGCATTAAAAATCGCCAGTTCCCGAACTTTAATCGCGCCGAAGATGAACCGATAAGCTGGATTCTTATAGTAATGATTTTATAGACAGCGCTTGTCCTATGGCTAGCTTTGAGGAAGAGAAAAACATCATTCAGGAATGTATAACTCAAAACTAAAAAATCTGCCGGCAATTCGTACTACAATGAGAGTACTGAGAATGCTGGAAAAGATGAAATCCAAACATGTTGCAAGGAGCCGACAAATGCAATTGAA
>NC_092823.1:2242500-2307500 GCF_023375885.2 Dermacentor andersoni
TTCTGCCCAGTGCTCTGAATGTCAACGTGAAGAAATTCAAGAAGGCGCGAGTACACGGCGGGAGTAACTATGACTCTCTCGTGGAGCTACGCCCGTTCAAAGGAGCTACGCCCATTCAAGGAGCTACGCCCGTTCAAAGTGCCTTGCGGCATAGCCGGCTAACAGACTAGACCACCTCTCCGGCCGAGATCCGAGGGTCGCAAGTTGGAATCCCGCAATTCCTACTTTTTTTCCATTGTTTTTTTTATCTTCCCAATCATCACGACCACGACCGTCCGCACTGAGCTCTATAACTTCGTCTTAAAGCATCTACACTCTTCTTTTAAACAACCAGCCCGCACAAGAACTTTCTACTTCCCTAGGAATTTCCCATCAAATAACTTCACCTTCCTCCTAATCAAATAGTCCGCACAGGGATCTTTCGAATCCCCGGAGAAGCACCGGTACTTCCGCTTCTATCGTCCATTCAAGGGTTATCCTCATGGCCACCAACATAGTAATAAAAGAATACCCGCTATCCCCAGCTGGTTGCCATGTATGCGGTGCATCGGAGCGCACATTGACAGTTTTGGAGACGCACTATAGCCAGCAGCACGGGTATTCCATCGGATGGACCTGTTCGATCTGCGGACTAACTAAGGCAACATCCCGAGGAATTGCCTCGCACTATGGGCATTGTTCTACTGCTCTGAGGCGGGCCAGTGGACCGCTGCCGCCCGGGTCCGATGCCAAACAGGCTGACGGTGCGGTCGGCGCGGCCCTCACCAATGGCTCCGACTCAGGGCTGAGTGCAGGCGATACCACAAAACATTCGCAACCCACCATTATACTAAATTATCCGTCCCTAAATAATAATTGTCTATAAGCCTGCTCACCTCACGGGTGAATCTTGAGGCCCATTACATTAAAGCACACAGCCTCAGGGTGATATGGCAGTGCACAGCCTGTCAGAAGGCTCAAAACCCCACCTCCCATTCTGCTTCCTCGCACTTCGCCAAGTGCCGCAAAAGGATTCGCAATGACAAGTCACAGGATTGCCGGCCTGGCCTTCATCCACTGCTCCCGAAGGGCAAAGGCAGCCCCGTGGGCTTATTACCTCCATCTACGCCAAAATTCAATAAGACGCCATCCCTTCCCTCAGTAACTGAAATTCGGCCGATACCTCGAAATTCTAGTCCAAACACATCTAACTCATCCCCCACTCACCCCCCTCCGAAATCAGGCGTTAAATCACCCCACCATTGAGACTTAACTGAGATCCGTCGAGTCGCATCCGTCAGGCTACGGCTGGGGGACTCTGCCTCTAATTATAGAACGAGCCTGTGGATCCCTGGGAGGTCGACATGGGACATCGCCTCCCTAGTCGCCTCAGATAAATACCGAACCATCGAGGCCGAGATGAAATGCGAGCTGAGCGTCGCGAAGGGCAGTGGCGACAACGAGTGGACCGGGCTAATACCAACGTATGGCGGGTCACGTCCAGAGCCGAAAGGCAGGAGGCCCAGGGCGGCTATGCAGGCACTCCACCTGCACTTCTCATCCTCCTCCTCCTCCGGCGAGGATGAACCGGCGCCCGCCCCTGAAAGGAAACCAGCTCCCCAGGAAGGTCCCTCCTCGAGGGTCGACCACCCTGCCGGCGATGCCGGGGTGCCACCACGGATTAGTGCATGCACACTGGAGCTTGAAGACTCTCTGCCCCCCCCCCTCCAGTTTCCACCTACTGGGCCGTTGGGCGAGTCTGGTCTGACTTCGCCGGGGTATTGCGCAACACATCGGCAATCACCACCCTCTACCGGGAGGGAAGAGCCTGAGAGCCGTTGGCTCACGCCCCGGCCAAAGTCACCCGCCGCACCAGCACCACGATCCGGCTTCACGGGGGCAGGTGATACAGTGGCACACGGGGAGGAGGGTCGCACCTCGGTGCAGGAATGCCCAGACACACCAGGGCTGATGCCGCCCGCCTCTCCTGCCACTCCCGCCCAAACCCCGGTTCCTCACGGCGCCCTGCCTAACGGCGACGCTATGCTTTCGCTGCCCCAGGGATCCCCCTCCGTCTCTCCCGCGCCAGCGGATGGCACTATTCCTCGGGGAGAGACGGACCAGGGCAGACAGAGATCGTCTGCGGTTCCTGCGGCCAGCTCATATCAGAGATGGACGGAGCCGCAGATGCGAATTTTGGCGCAGGCCGAGGTGAGACTCCCGCCCGACGAGCGGCTAGTCAACGCCGCCCTTGCCGCGATTTACCCATCCAGATCGGCCGAGTCTATAAAAAGCCTGCGCAGGCAGGGCCGGTATCGCGAAATACTAGCCCAGGAGTCCACCCGGCTGCCTGCGTCAAATGTACCCCAGCCAACGCCGGATGAACCAATGACCGACGCCAAAATTCCGATTAAACTAACATCACTCCCTAGTAGAGACGAGGCCCACGAGACTTTGCTCTCCTTCGGGTTGGACGACGTCGGCATGGCTGCCAACCTGGTCGACCACCCTTTGACTATGTCAGATCTCAGACGCCTCTTTGAATTCTTCGGGGTGCGCTCGCGACGTGCGAGGAAGCGAAATAGTGCTAGCAGGCAACAAACTGAAGAGTCCCCTCTAAGGAGACGGCCTAACGAACGCTCGCGGGTGTACAAGAAGCGCCTATTTCAGGAACACCAACGCTTGAAGGCCCATGCCCAAAAGTCCTGCTCGAGGAACTGATCCTAGATCCTGGAAACATTGAGCCCATCACCCTGGATGCAATTCACTCCGTTTACGATCCAATCTTTAATAGCCCATCACCTACAGTGAGCACAGTAGGCACCAAAAACAGTCTGCCCTCGGAATGTCCCCGTTTCTACCCAGACTAACTTAATGAGGCATTGAAGGGGATGGGGACGGCATCGGCTCCGGGGCCGGACGGGCTGTCAGTTAGGGAACTGCGCAAGCTCCCGGCAGAGGTCCTGGCACTCGTTATGAATAACTGGCTCTCGCACCACCATCTGCCTGATGAGCTCCGCCTATCGCGGACAGTATTCATACCGAAGTGTCAGGACGCAGCCGCCGCCTCGGACCTGAGGCCGATAACCATCTCATCGGTCCTTATCCGACTCTACTCGCGCCTGCTGCTGGCTAGGATGCAAAAGCATCACCTGTTTCATCCTCTCCAAAGCGGCTTTTCCAGGAACGGAGCCGCTCAGTCGAACCTCCTATTGTTAAAAGGTATCATGAAACACGCCAAACGATTTAACCGTCACTTCTTTGCGGCTTCACTGGATTTGAGGAAAGCCTTTGACGCCGTCAGCCATCAGGCGCTCCTCACCTCTCTAAGAGAGGGTGGGGCGCATGATGACTACGTGAAGTCAATCGCAGTTCATTACCTATTCCTACAGGGGCCGCACAGATGGGACGCGAGTTCCCGCGCGAAGGGGGATCAAGCAGGGCGACCGCCTCTCTCCGTTTTTATTTAACCTAACGCTTGATCCTCTTTTGCACGAGCTCAACTCATCAGGGTTTGGATATAACTTAGGCGGTGCGACTGTGGCTGCAATGGCATATGCCGACGATATCATTCTAGTCGCCTCGAGCCTGGAGGAACTGACAAGGAACCTGGAGGTAGCCCAGCATCATTTCAGGAAAATTGCATTAGACATTAACCCAAAAAAGACCCAGTACTTTGGCTGGAGATATGAGGCTCACCGGCTCAAATGGTCTGATTACGACATCCCCCAGCTTCGGCTGGGAGACGCCGTGGTCACCCCAAAGAGCCAGAACGAGCCCATTAGATATCTTGGCGTTGACTTCTTTGTCAACAAGCCACCAAGGACTTCAATTAACGCAATTCAGAAAAAATTGGACCTCATTAATTCGGCCAAACTGAAGCCCTTTCAAAAATTACACTGCATCTCCTCTCTACTGGTGCCAAAATTGCTCCATGCCACCTCCAGCTGCCTCTCAGTACTGCCTACTGCTTCTGCACTGGACAGAAGCATTAGGCAGGAGGTTAAACGCATCCTCCATCTACCACACTCTTTCCCCGACTTTCTTGTTCATGCCCCTCATCGAGCGGGGGGCCGGGGCGTCTTGGAGCTTTCTCGCGCGTCGGCCGAAAATCAAATAAAGTCCTTCGCGAGCCTTCAGCGTCTAGGCTCCCCAATCGTGGACGCGGTCCTAGAGGGCGCACTCGACGGTTCCCGGCGAACTCTAGAGGAGAGGATCGGGGTCCCGTCGGGAATCGTCGAGAGTTCATCTCTGGATAAAGCCTTACGGGCCGCTAGGAAAACACACCTGGAGGAAGTTAAATCAAAATATAACAACAAAAGCCTATTCGCTTTTGAGAATGATCCACTTGGGGATAGGTGGCTCAGACCTGACTCCAGGTTCATGAGTGATGGAGACCGCATCAAAGCCTTGCGGCTGCGCTCCGACCTATTCCCAACTCGGACACTCTCCAATCGGCATAGTAACAACGATTCGGCCAAGCTTTGCAGAAGGTGCCACAAGGCACAAGAAACAACCTACCACATCCTCCAGATGTGCGAATCCATCCACGAGCCGCGTTGCTCACGGCCTAACTTCATCAGCAATGCCATTATTAATAAGCTTAAAAAGCGACATCCAGATGCTGAGATCTCAGGCGAACGTCTCCTTGTGGCCGGGTGCAGTACCAGGCTCCGGCCGGATATCGTACTTGACCTAAAGGACAAAACATTTATTCTGGATGTGGCGGTCGCCTGGGATGCCAGGAGAGACACACTGGAGAAAATGTGCACGCACAAGAGGGACAAATACGAACCCCTTGTTTCCGTTCTGAGCGAACGCCATCCTCAGAAGAAGGTTAAGGTCCTAGGCCTGGCATTCGGTGCACGTGGTCTCCTCTGTCCAAGCACCAAACAGGCTGCCAAGGAAGTTGAATTACGGGAAGGGGAATTGGCCTGGCTTGCGGCCAGAACAGTGGTGGGCAGTTTGATCTGCCTCAACCGGTTCTCGAAACAAGTGGTCTCTTGACCTCGGGGAATTGGCAGCCTGGTTGATGCCTGCATCAGCTTCTCATCTATAGCAGCTTTCTTTTCTCTTTTTCCTCTCCCACACTATTTTCCTCTTTATCATGTTATCTTATTATTATTAGCGTTATATGTATGTTTTTTTTCCTTTCTTTTTTTTTCTCACGTTTCCACGCGTCATTCCACTTTGTTCATTTTGTAGCACAATGCTACCGATACTTCGGGCCCATACATGGCCTCAGCTGGGGAAACGAAGCGTAACCCACCTATAAGGCTCCCAGCAAACCAGCGTGGGAGCTCAACCCAGCCGCGATACCACTATGGTTATTTCCTACCGTAATTTTTTTTGCATGCCATTCATTATTGTACCTTGTGTATTCCTATCGTGTTTCTCCGTCCGTGTTCCCTCTCTGTTGTCTCTCTTTTCTGTCTGTTTTCTTTTTTTTTCTCTCTCTCTCTCTCTCTGACCTAGTGGCTGACACAAGAGCAGGAAGCCTGGACTCACGCCACACCGAACCCAACTCCTACCTCAAAGGCGCCAAGGGAAACCCCGCCGCCCTTCCCGGACCACGCTGCCCCGCTGGCCATCTAGGCTGTCCAGGCCTTCCTCAACACCCCCCGACCACCAGTGGGGGAAATTGAATAAAAATGTATCTAGCCAAATGCCTCGTCATCTAATTAGTGACGCGCATGAATGGATTAACGAGATCCCCACTGTCCCTAGCTACTATCTAGCGAAACCACAGCCAAGGGAACGGGCTTGGCAAAATCAGCGGGGAAAGAAGACCCTGTTGAGCTTGACTCTAGTCTGACTCTGTGTAGAGACATGAGAGGTGTAGCATAAGTGGGAGGTCACGGGATACGGCCTCGTTTCGGCGGGGTCCTCGTGGCCGACAGTGCAATACCACTACTCTCATCGTTTCTTTACTTACTCGGTGGAGCGGGAAGCGGACCATTGAGTTGTCCACGCTTCTAGCGCCAAGCGATGGGCTGCGGTCTCCCTTCAGGGCGGTGCCGGTCGGGCCTGCGCGACCTGTTCCGAGGACAGTGTCAGGCGGGGAGTTTGACTGGGGCGGTACACCTGTCAAACGGTAACGCAGGTGTCCTAAGGCGAGCTCAGCGAGGACAGAAACCTCGCGTAGAGCAAGAGGGCAAATGCTTGCTTGATCTTGAATTTCAGTACGATTCGAGACCCGGGGCCCCTCGATCCTTTTGGCTTTAAGAGTTTTAAGCAAGAGGTGTCAGAAAAGTTACCACAGGGATAACTGGCTTGTGGCGACCAAGCGTTCATAGCGACGTCGCTTTTTGATCCTTCGTTGTCGGCTCTTTCTATCATTGCGAAGCAGAATTCGCCAAGCGTTGGATTGTTCACCCACTAATAGGGAACGTGAGCTGGGTTTAGACTGTCGTGAGACAGGTTAGTTTTACCCTACTGATGACCGGTCGTTGCGATAGTAATTCTGCTCAGTACGAGAGGAACCGCAGATTCGGACACTTGGTTCACGTGCTTGGTCGAGAGACCAGTGGTGCGAAGCTACCATCCGTGGGATTACGACTGAACGCCTCTAAGTTAGAATCCCGTCTAAGCACCGCAACGATATCGTGTGCACTTGCGGCGAAAGCGGGTAAGATTAGCGCCGGGTCGAGCGCGGCGGGCTGCCGCGCTTCCCGGCTCGATGACGCCAAATGAACCCAGAGAGCGCTACACCGGAGGCCGAGTATTGTCGAGGCCACTGGTCGCTCTCCGGGGCTATGGCTGGCCTGAATCGCTGCAGTGTCAAATCGTCTGAAGACGACTTAGGTACCTGTCGTGGTGTCGTGAGTAGTAGAGCAGCCACCACACTGCCATCTATTGAGGCTTAGCCTCTGACTGGAAGGTTTGTCCGCGGTACACAACTGAAACGTACATCCTTCCCGAGCAAGCGATCGCAGCACCGACAGGTGCGAAGAGTGTTGGGTCCTCTCTTGAGACGGACCACAGAGGAGGAGCGAGCTCTTTGCCGGCGGCAAGACTCGCACAAAACGGTTGCCGTTGAGCGCAGCCATTTTTTTTTCGTTTTCGCTCCGTCGCAACTCCGTGCAGAAAAAGGTGAAACGGAAGGGGACCGTTGTCGCAATATGGCGCCGCTTGAAACGGCTAGTCTTGCAAGAGGGTGCTTTGCAAACACGTTCTGCTCAAGTGCAATGGCAGCAGACCATTGCTGTTAGCACCTGCGACGAGAGGAGCCACTGGTGCTTTCGCATCCACTTGTGGCACGAGAGTTGGAGGGCGTTGCCGATCTTGATTGTCGTGAAGCAGCCCGCGGGAAGCTGCGCTGCGTGCGCTGTGTCGCGCGCGTTTCTTCTGGCCAACAAAGTGCCTCGTCATCCTATTGGTGACGCGCATAAAAAGGCGGCTTTCGGCATCGACGAAAGCCGCGTACCCGACAGCTGAAATGGTGCGGTTGCGTCTCGAACCGGCCGATTTTCGGGGCGATGTGTGTGTGTTGGCGCGACGCGCAATACACGAGGGCCTCGCAACCCGAGTGGCAAATGCACGCCATCTCCTGTTCCAGTCGTGTGGCGTGTGATCGAACGACAGACAGACTCCAGAGATGGCCTTGTGTTCCTCCTGGGGCTATAAGAGCGAGGCCGGCATTGACTGCCGCCTCGCGCACACTGGTACAGGGGGGCTGCTTTTCTTTTTTTTTTTTTTCGCCGCCCCGGCTGACGTGGTTGCGGACTTTGCCGCGCGCACGCACCGACAGACTTCTGCCGGACTGCATACAATTTCAGCAACAGTCCCGTGGCTTCAGTTTTAGTCCCCGCGTGGCTTAAGTGCCGAGCATTTTTACTCGCTACCTGCCTTAAGCGCCGAGCATTTTTTCTCGCTACCTGGCTTGAGCGCCGAGCATTTTCAGGCTTAAGCGCGGGCGTTCGGCGCTCTCCGTGGCCGCCCCGGCTGACGTGGTTGCGGACTTTGCCGCGCGCAGCTTGAGCGGCGAGCATTTTAAGTCGCCATATGTGGCTTAAGCGCGGGCGGGGTGTGGCCGCCCCGGCTGACGTGGTAGCGGACTTTGCGTAATGTTGCCCGTTGTTTCACAGCAAACGGGCGCCGCGAATTTCATGCTTTCTTTCCAGCTTGGAACGTTTGGCTTTGTGTACGGGTGCTGCATTTAAAGAACTTTATAGAGCGTCTCAAGAAAAACAATTTGTTTGAAGCTTCACACGTGCGAGGAGCGGCTTCTGATTACGAGGCGGTTTTCCTTTTTTTTTCTCCCGATAATTGTACTCATCTGCCACGTCTCTCACCACGATATGATATTTCTTTTTTTTTTTTGGGGGGGGGGGGGGGGGGTTTCTCCCTTGATCCTCAAGTGAACGGACTGTCCAGTAATGATACGAGGGTGTCGTGACGTCACGCCTTCCGACTCGCGTGGGCCGGGCGGCGTTGCGCGCGCTCACAAAAACGCCAAAAATAAAGCCATCCGCTGAAAAATGAGCTAAGTGGCCATTTGTTCTCGCAGTACTCGCACACTGAGGACTCATTTTTCAGCATTTTCGTAAAATTTTCAGATTTTGTGTCCGTATCCCTTTAACACTGGGGTGGGTAAAGAACCAGTTTGCAATTGTCTGAACAGCACCGCCTCCGCTCGGCTCAGCCCCGGGTGCGGGGGTGGGAAAGTCCTTCGAGCCAGGCGGTTGAACGTCGTCATGCGATCCTTGGCACTACACCACGTTGGACGGTCGGTTGCAGCGGTGCGGTTGGTTAGCGCTCGCGCCACTGCGTGTGCCGTCTCGTTGTGGTTATCGTGCTTCTCGGACGCATCGTTGCCCGCGTG
Source organism: Dermacentor andersoni (assembly GCF_023375885.2). Classification (NCBI taxonomy): domain Eukaryota; kingdom Metazoa; phylum Arthropoda; class Arachnida; order Ixodida; family Ixodidae; genus Dermacentor; species Dermacentor andersoni. Next base: position 2,251,304 of record NC_092823.1, read on the forward strand.
CGCCGGGAACCACTTGATTCTAACATACCGATTCTGTCGTTGCAGGTCAGCCGAGCACAGAACGCGCACAGCCTCACCACACACTTTGCCCTTTGCATAATTCCGCACTGCACTTCGCGAATCGCACAACACTGTCTGGCACCCGGGGTCGGCAATGGCCAGGGCAATGGCCACCTCCTCCGCCTGACACGCCTCGCGGAGCCGTAAGCTCGCCGCTGCCCTGGTCGCGCCGGACGACGCCTCGATGACAGTAGCTACGAACGCCGCGCAGTCTCCCTGATATTCTGCCGCATCCACGAACCTTGCGTGCTCGTCCTTGGCGTGAAAGTCGATGAGGGCCTTGGCCCTCGCCGCTCTTCTCTCCTTGTTATACTCCGGGTTCATGTTTCTCGGGATGAGGTCCACCCGAATCCGGCGCCGGGTTGCGTCCGGGACAGAAACGTCGCTACTCGCCGCTTTCGCTCCGGGCGTGAAGCCCAAGTATTGGAGTATGCGCCTGCCGGCTTCGGTCATAGAGAGCCGCTCCAGCTGGGCGGTCCGTTGCGCTTCCGCAATTTCCTCGAGAGTATTGTGTACCCCCAGGCTCAGGAGCTTGTTGGTGTTCGTACACTCGGATAGTCCGAGCGCCGCCTTGTAAGCTCGGCGTATCAGGGCGTTGATTTTATTCCTTTCACATTGCATCCAGTTGTGGAAGGCTGCAACGTAGGTGACGTGGCTGATTACGAAGGAGTGCACAAGCCGAATCAAGCTTTCCTCCTTCATCCCGGCCTTGCGGTTGGCAACCCGTCTAATGAGACGTATTGCGTTGGTAATCTTGGCTGTAAGGCGGGAAATAGTCTCGCCGTTGCCCCGTCGCTTGTATATAATCATGCCGAGCACCCGGATTTTGTCGACTTCCGGGATCACGTGGCCGTTCCTCGTCACGATCTTGATGGCCTCGTAATCCCTCGCTTCGCTCTTCTTACGTCTGACGTACTTCGGTGGTAACACCAGCAGTTCTGACTTGCTCGGTGAGCAGATCAAACCGGAACCGTTCAGCTGGTCTTCGATCGCGTCGACGGCTTCTTTCAGCGTGCTCTCAATGTGACCATCGCTGCCTCCCGGAACCCACAGCGTGATGTCATCGGCGTAGATGGTGTGCCGGACGCCCTCGACGCGGGATAGTCGCTTGGCCACCCCGATCATGACGAGGTTGAATAACAACGGCGAGATGACCGAGCCCTGGGGGGTCCCGACACTGCCGAGCCTCTTCTCTTGGAGCCGTAGATCGCCGGCGCAGAGCTCGGTAGTCCGCCCCGTCAGAAAGTCCTTGATGTAATTGTACGTTCTTGCGCCCATGTTGAGTCTGGACACCTGGGCTAGGATCGCAGAGTGCTTCACCTTGTCGCAGGCGCTCTGCAGGTCCAGCCCCAGAATGGCCTTGTTGTCTTTCGTTAGGGTGTCATCGTCAGTGATATCTTTCTTCAACGGAATCATCGCGTCTTGGGTGCCGAGGGAACGCCGAAACCCGATGATCGTGGTGGGGTATAGTCCCGACTCCTCTAGGTAATCCTGTCACCTACACATGAGGACGTGCTCCAACACCTTGCCCACGCAGGACGTGAGCGAGATGGGCCGGAGGTTGTCCGTGTTCGGCGGCTTGGCTGGTTTGGGGATGAGTATGGTCTTGGCAGTCTTCCACTGCTGGGGCAGTGACCCCGCACTCCAGCACTTGTTGTAGTAACCGGTGAGGTTTTCGATGGCCACATCGCTGAGGTTCTTGAGCGCTCTGTTCGAGATGTGATCCGGGCCGGCCGCCGACTTGCTGTTTAGTTCGTGCAGGGCCGCTCGCACCTCCTGGACGCTGATGTCGCGGTCAAGCTTCTCGTTGGCTTGACCGCCGTACTCAGGATGCCTTTCCGTGGGTGTAACCGGAAGGTACTTGCTGTTTATGCGTCTGATTACTTCAGTTTCCCCGTTTTCCTTGACTGCTCAGTGAATGATCTTTGCGAGGTGGTCGCGTTGGTGGGATTTTGTTTTAGTCTCTTTGAGCAGATGCCGCATCAAGTTCCAGGTTTTGCCGCAATGCATCTGCCCTTCCGCAGCATTACATATTTCATTCCATTGTTGCTTACAGAGCAGCCGACAATGAACTTCGCTGGCGCGATTCAGCTCCGCCACCTTCTTCCTTAGGCGCCGACTTAGTCGTTGCTTCTTCCACCTGTTTAGGATAGATTGCTTTGCTTCGAATAAGTGCGCGAGGCGGCTGTCAACCTTGTCGACCTGCTCATCCGTTTCTATGATTTTGGTCGCCTCCTTGACCTTCCCCGCGATGTGGGCTGACCATTCCTCTATGTTCTCGATTTCCTCCATCTCCGTTGGTAACAGGCTACGGAAGGCATCCCAATCCGTAAAATTATGTTTTCTGGTGTCCTTCGAGGCCTTGACCTCATCCGGTATGATGACCTCTACGATGTAGTGGTCGCTGCCGAGCTCTGACCCCGTGTTGCAGGCAGGAGATATTCCCCTTCTCGTCGTTCTTCACGAACGTGAGGTCCGGCGTCGTATCCCTGGACACAGAGTTCCCAATCCTTGTAGGATCAGTCGGGTCTGTGATGAGGGTGAAGCCCAGGTCTAATGAGTCTTGGAACAGGTCTCGCCCCTTGGCCAATTGCTTATTATATCCCCAAGCCGGGTGTGCCGCGTTGAAGTCCCCGCAGGCGACGAGCCTGTGAGTCCTCGCCACGGTGCTGGCTCTGTGAAGGAGCGTCTTGAATTTTTGCTCCAGTGTGAAAGGCTACTGTAGACGTTAAGCAGAAAGGTGCTGTTCTTTTGTTTCTTGCCCGTAACGACCTCGATGAGAGTGTATTTAATTTTACTATTGTGCAACTCGTGCTCAACGAAGGTGAGTCCCTTGCGAACCAATGTGCATATCCCTCTACCGCCGCTGACCTTTGGAGACTTGGCGCATACCCGATAACCGGGTAGCGACACTGCATTAGTGCGAGTCTCTTGTATCATGATTATATCAGGCTTGCTTGCTACTTGTGTTATGTGTTGCTGCAAGACTGCCTTCTTGCTATCGAAACCGTTGCAGTTCCAGTGCCAGGTCACGAGACCTTTCGCTGCTGCAGTTGTTGCTGTTGCTGGAGCGGCCATGATTGTTGCTGATTGTACTGTCGCGTTATTTGCTGTATTGCGTTCGTTAACTGCTGACACGTCCGCTCGATGGCGGCGAACCTGTCGTTAATCATCGTGGTGAACGTTGTCTTAATATAATCTTCGAGCCCGTCGAGGTGTTCCTCGATTATTAAGAGACATTTACAAAAATCAGTATTACAGAGAACATGATTCGTATGTAGAAAATTTGGCAAATGGAAAAAGTAAAAGTCGCGATGATTTCATATCTAAAGTAACAAAATATCCTTTTAATTTAGCATACAAGTTGTCCAGAGATCAGCTGAAAACTCCAATAATAATTAGTAGCGTACAAAAAGAAGACAACTCCTCAACAAGAAGGTTAAAAGACGGTAGAATATATTTTGGGAAAATTATATACAATCTCCGAACTAGGAGTCGAAAATGAAGAAGAAATATTGAGTAAAGAACCAAATAAAATCCAACTGGACAAACATGATGTTCCATTTACGGAACAGGAAATAGATTCGATTATATACAAATTGAGAAAAGATATAGCAGTACGCCCGGATGGGCTAAAAACAGAGACAATCCAAACAATGTATAAGAAACACAAAGAATTCTTCCAGGGCCTCTTTACCAGTTGTTTAAAATGGGGGTATTTTCCAAAAAAATGGAGAGAGTCCAAAATTATATTAATTCCAAAAAAGAAGTGTTGAAAAACCTGGAGATTTTAGACCAATTGCTATAAATTCGATTTTTGGTTAAGTTTTAGAAAAGCTCCTTAAGGATAGAATATATTTTTATTTGAATAAAGAGAAACTACTATTAAGAAATCAATATGGTTTTAAACACTTAACATTCACAACACATGCATTAGAGAGTATAAAAAAGAAGGTAACGCAAGCATTATTAGATAAGCAAGCAGTACTTTTAATTTCATTAGATATCAAAAATGCATTCAATTCCATTAACATAAAAAGTATATTAGATTATCTAACCCAACATACATGCCCAGATAATCTGATCGACTTACTGGCAGCAATTATGAGGGACAGATTCATAATATACAAAAACGGGGAAGTAGAATTAAAATATAAGATTAAGCAGGGCTCTCCACAAGGATCACCTCTAAGCCCGTTATTACGGACACTCATGATAGCAGATCTATTAATGAAGAAACTTCCCGAAAGTGCTTATTTACAAGCGTTTGCAGACGATATTACAATAATAATAGAAGGGGATTCCAAAAGAAACCTTCAGGATACAGCAAACAAAGCTCTGCAAATAGTAGAAAACTGGGGGAAGGCAAAGAATATTGAGTTTAACCCGGCAAAATCTCAATACCTAATTTTAAAAGGAAAATATAAGAAAAGCCCTCCAATATTGAAATTCGGAGGCGACAAAATTCAACTAGTACAAAAACTAAAAATTCTAGGGGTAATCTTCGATTAAAGTTTTACTTTTATTCAACATATAGAATACGTAAAAGAAAAGGTCATGACTCTTACCTATAATCTGAACAGGTTTGCTGGAAAAAACAGGGGCATCAAAGGCAAACAAATGAGAGATATATACAAAAGGGGAATAGAACGTATAACTTATGCTTCCTCAATATGGTACAGAAACATCTCAATAATTTGTAAAAAATTAACATCCATTCAAAGAAAACCTTTATTATCAATAACGAAAGCCTATAAAACAGTCGCCAATAGTGGATGAAGTGTTTTAGCAAACATACCTCCAGTCAACTTGACAATAGAGAAAGGAATTGAAATGTTTAACATATTACATAGAGAGAAACCATTTATTTGGAAGAATGAAACGTTCACAAACGAGAAAATAATAAATATTGTAGATAAATGGAAAATTCACCCTGCAAAAAAAGTAAAATTTCACTTCCAGAACAAAAGCAGATTTGACTGTTACTTACAACATTTTTACGGACGGATCGTGTGATACAAGCAACCCAGGAGCAGCATTCATAGTTTTTAAAAACTTTTCAGAAATAATTACAACAAAACAGTATGCATTAGGTAATCATAATAATAACTTTGAAGCTGAAGCTATTGCAATAACTAAGGCGTTAGAATATATAGCAGAACAACACAATAAAGACAGCTACCAAATTAAAACAGATAGTCTGTCAACATTGCAAGCCATTAACAATCCGAACAACTTAAACCCATACATACAGAAAATAAAGGAAAAAATTGGAGAAGTAAACAAGGATCATAAAATAATAGTAACATTTATAAAAGGGCATAAGGGGAACATGGGCAACGAATATGCAGATGACCTAGCCAAAAAAGCCATTCGATATGGTGAAAAAATAGATTTACCCATATCCAAAAAGTTCATTAGTGCTCAGTTAAATTAACAAATATATAGTATATGGAATATTCAATGGAGTCAAGAATCCAATTATCAGAAAAGTTATATCAAAGATTGGATTACAAAAATCACTGAAATTCCAATCTTATTCTTGGCCAACCATAATATTTCTGAATTTATGACAGGCCATGGCCGCTTTTCGCACTACCTCCAGAGGTTCAGAATCAGACAAAATAGAATGTGTACTTGTGGAGAAGAGGCGGACTCATTCGACCATTATTTAGAAAATTGTGAAATGACCAGGAATTACCGTGATAAATTGAAAATGAAATTTGGACATAGATACAGTAAGAAAAAAATCGTACTACTAAAGGACAGGGAAGCACTTTCGATTCTGGAGGAGATGGTTGAAGAGGTAAACAGCAAGATCTAGGGAAAAGGAAAGAGGGAAGAGAGAATCTCATTTATTTATTTTATTATTTTTTGTTTATTATTTTTATTTATTATTTTTATTTTTTTTCTTCCCAGTTTCTTTTCATTCGAAGAAACAAAATAGATACATCATCTGTTATGAAGCAAACGACCAAGGAAACAAATTAACTGTAAAACCTCTAGCACATGCAATCGATTAGAGCCCAACAAAAGGTCAAAAGGACGCTCCTTCATTTTCAATATAAAACAACCTCTCATCCCCAAATACTTCATTCCCCTGACCAATTTATTAGGCAGTACAAAAAATGAAATGAACATTGACACTTTCGGTATGACGGCCGAGGTTACCACCAAAGAACAACGAGAGATTGAGTTCGCCAAATTGGTATGACGGCCTTGGCTATCACCGAAGCAGTCCCAACAATTTCCTAAGCCTTGAAACGGTAAGACGGTTGCGGTCGCAAGCGGCTACCACCGGAGTAAAGGCATTCACAGTATCAAAGGAACATCATATGAGAAGTTTTGATACCTCAAAAACAAAAAAAAAGAATGAAAATGTGTGACACGATCGGTATGACGATCGTTGCTACACCGAAGCAGAACATCAATTGCTCGTCACTCGGTATGACGGCCTTGGTTAACACCGAAGTCACGGGAACATTCCCGTGCCTAAACATGCTAAGCAAGATCTACACCACGCAGTACGAGAGCAAGTGCCCATGGTGTGGAGACAAACCAACCTTATACCATACCACATAGGCTTGCCAGAAAATAGATGGGCTAGCCATAATAAAAAACCCGAGTGCGGAACAGTGGGAGAGGATGCTATTCAGCGACATCCTGAAAGTCCAACAAGGACTAGTTAGGCGTGCACGCAGGGCAGCTACCCTCAGCGGAGCCCTGGACTAGGGGAACCGACCCTGGAGAGAAGATGGAAGACTCCATCTGAAGCCGCAAAAATCACTGCAAAATAGAGCAAATAAACGTTTTTCATCATCATCATCATCATCGAAGCTGGTGGTTGCGGTGCGATGTAGTGGGGCAGACCGAGTTTGGACAATCATCTCTGCATACGCACCCCCACATAAACCTATGAATGCAACGCTCGACGGCATCGCAGCCAGCTTAGCGAAATGTCGCTCGGAGCATATAATAGTGATGGGGGATTTTAACGCGAAACACGCAATGTGGGGCCCTAATGCAAACGATGTCAGGGGATCGCGCCTCATCGAGTTCGCGGCGGCAAACGAGCTGGTGGTGCTCAACGACGCTGCATCGCCACCAACGTACGTTAACAAGTATACCCAGAGCTGGATTGATGTTACCCTGGCCAGCCCTCAGTTAATCAGGCAAGGGTATGATTGGCGCGTCGCTGATGATGGTTCCTTCTCGGAACATCAATACATCGATGTTCTCCTGGAGGCCGCGTCGCAGAGGCGGGAGAATCGTCTCACGCGGTGGGGCAGACGCCAACTGATGCAGACCCTTGAAAACCACGAATGGTTTCACAGAGTGAGCGGTGCGGTCGTAGGATCGGAATGGGCGCTTGATATGATCGTTAACAAGATGTATGATCTAATTGAAGAAAATCGTAAAAAATATACGAGACCGGTAAAATACAACAATAAAGGAAAAAACTGGTGGACGCCTGAATTAAATCTGCAGAAAAAGCACGTTAATGCTATGCGCCGTCGATTTCAAAGATGCCACGACCCAGCGCTGAAGGCGGTCTGTAGGGCATCCTATAGCGCGGCGCTTGCGAAATTCCGGCGTCAAATAGAAAAAGAAAAGGAATGCGCTGCAAACGAAAATTGTATTGCGTGCAGCAAGCGCTCGCTGTATGCCGAACCATTTAAAAGAGCTTTTGGCAAAGCGAATGTAAGAGCTGTACTGCCTCCGCTGCGTAAACCTGATGGTGATTTGACAGAGGGCGTGCTGCAGTCGGCGCAACTGCTGCTTGACACGCTTATCAACAAAGATTGCGACCACACTGATACACCTTGTCACAGCGAGATCCGCAAACGTGTGCAGCAGCCCTACCGTGCCATTAACGCAGATTGCGGTTTCACAAGGGATGAAATAGAAGCAGTCTTGCGCAAAATGCCGGCAAATACCGCGCCCGGACCAGATGCCTCACGACCGACATCGTCGCTTCTATCTGTCGCGCCCACCCTAGGTTCATCGTCAGGCTTTTCAACGCCGCACTCGCGCTGGGCTATTTCCCGCAAACCTGGCGTCAGAGTACGGTTATTTTTATTCACAAACCAGGTCGGCCACTCGACCTCCCCTCGGCATATCGTCCGATGTGCATGTCCTGTATTATGGGGACGGTTTTAGAGCGATTACTCCACGGCCGCCTATATCACTTTCTGGTTACGCGGGGACACATTCATCCATTTCAATATGGTTTTACGCGTGGTAAAAGCGCTGTGATGGCATTACAAGATCTATGCCAATTTATTCGTACGCACCGCCTCCAGAACACGCCTGTCACGCTCATCTCCCTTGATTTTCAATAATAATTAATTTAATTATGGGGTTTTACGTGCCAAAACCACTTTCTGATTATGAGGCACGCCGTAGTGGAGGACTCCGGAAATTTCGACCACCTGGTGATTTTTAACGTGCACCTAAATCTAAGTACACGGGTGTTTTCGCATTTCGCCTCCATCGAAATGCGGCTGCCATGGCCGGGATTCGATCCCGCGACCTCGTGCTCAGCAGCCTAACACCATAGCCACTGAGCAACCACGGCGGGTCTGATTTTCAAGGGGCGTTCGACAACGTATGGCATCCCCTGGTTCTGAATTATTTCAGGGAGCGCGGATGCCCGACAAACTTGGTGCGCTTGTTACAGGCGTTTTCGAGCCACCGAACTGTCACGTTTCGGTCGCACTCGGGGGCGGTGACGACGGAGGCGTCGCTCGGGAGCCCTCGGGGATCTCCGCTGTCACGCATGCTTTGGAATGCGGTTGTGGATGGGCTACTGCGATTGCCGATGCCGGAGGGGATCCGCCTGCAAGCGTACGCGGATGACACTATCCTACTGGTGCCGGCCAAAAACCGAGAGGATATGATTGAAAAAGCAACGGACGCCATAGACCGCGTTAAGAAATGGTCGCAAATGGCCAAGCTAAACCTAAATCATGATAAATCCACTTGCGTCCTCTTTTCATTCGGCAAGGGCGGAATGGAAAAGAGCTTGTCTACTATAAAGATCGACCAACAGAAAAAAGGCCTCAAGTTTCAGAATTCCGTAAAGCTCCTGGGCTTGATGGTGGATCGCCGCTTATCATTTTTTGACCATGCCGAGCACCTTCAACGCAAGGCTGAGACGTTAGCGATCAAAGCCACGTCATACTTGCACATGCACGCGGCGCTCACTTCTAAGGACAAGCGCCAACTATATCGGCAAGTTCTCCTGCCCGCCGTGACATATGCGTCACCAGTGTGGTGGACGGAGCGGCCCGATTGTCGCCTTAGGGCCCGCATAAATTCTGTGCAGCGCACGTTGCTCCTTGTGTTGACCGGCGCGTATCGCACGACGCGTACTGAGGCGCTTCAGATCTTGCTCGACCAACCACCCCTGGATTTAGAGCTGAACAGATTAAATGCTGAATTTGATCTTTTCCAAATGCGCCGTGCAGTTACTTTTGGAAGGCACTCCTTCTCGCCGGACGAGGTGTTATATGCGCATGACAACTGGAGTGAACACCCGTCGAAGGCGAAAAAATTCGACTTTTTCAGACTGACCACGGCCGCTGCGTATGAAGCGTCTCGACGCCCGGGCACGCACATTTATACCGATGGTTCTTTTACCTCTTTGTCGGCAGGAGCGGCGGTAGTTGTGTTGCGGCCATAGGACGGCATAATTGCGGTCCTAAGATACCGCCTGCAAAATGCCTCTAGTGCTTACTGTACTGAATTGTTCGCATTTGCTGAAGCGTTGCGCTTTCTTGAAACACACAGCTGCGTTCGCCCTATTCACCTTTACTCAGACCCCCGCAGGGGCGTCTGCGCAAGCAGGCGTTTGGTGCGTTGCGACACCACGTACCCGAGCACACGAGGGTTGGACCCTCCCGCGTGTAGCCGTACGCGGCTTAAGCCTGTTTCACATGATGCGATTTTCGTCGCACCGGAAGTGCGATTTCCGTCGTTTGCGATGAAAATCGCAGTCGCAGTGCCGACCCCCCGATTTTCGGCTGCGACCAACCGGTTGGTCGCACAGTCGCACCGTCGCACCGATCGCTGCGATTTTCCGTCGAAATTGCGCGGAGAGCTGTCAACGGAGCTATTTCGCCGGTTTGTTTTGGAAAATGGCGTCTGGCACTACAAGTGCAATGCGCGGAGACGTGGATTGTCGAATTCGGTACGTACGCGAAGGGAGAATAAAAAACTTTTACCGCATATTCGATTCTCCCATTTATGTACATTTGTCGACACGGTACGCAGCAAATAAAGTGCATTTTCACGTTTGCTTCGTACGCCTTTGTGAGTTGTCAGTGCTAGGAGGTGTTCGATCCCCAGCAGACGACGAGGTCGTCACAATTTTCTTTTGTTGAGTAGCATGCAAAAATCGCGCTTACGGAGCAGCTTGAATGATTTCAACCTCGGCAAGGGCAAATGACAAGACAGCAAAGTACCCGAAGTTTCAACGTTGCGCTGAACGCGGTACCCTTCAGTTGCATTTTCTTGTCGGTTTTCAAGCATGAATTTCCCGATGCATCTTGAAAGCTTATCTTGCCTCTTATTAAATTTGACAGAGCAAAAGTGTAAGCTGTCGTAATGAATTTGCTACGATAGCATTAAATCCGTGGCTTGAATAAAATATTACATGCACGTTAAGTTGCACCTCTTCTCTCGAGAATTTTTTTTCCTTGCACAGAAACCAATAAACATTGACTATGTTGCGGACTTTGTATCCTTACTGCATCTGTATGAACACTTGCTCAGCAACGTAATTAACTGTACAGCTAGTAGATTAAGTAAATTGCTTGCTATAGTGGCACAGTGACAACGTACCCTCCTGCACAATCATGTAGAACTCGTGCAACAATGCGAAAACCAGGCAAACAGCCTGTTCTTGTGGGGATAAAACAGTATAAAACGACACGCTGAAGAAAAGTAAATCAAAACTGTGCAGTGAAGTCAGCCAGTAGAAGCAGTTCTTGCACGTTCACAGCTGATCAAGTGTGCAGAAACATTCATGCCTTACATGTTTCTAGTAAGTTTCTAATAAGTTTGTGATCACATATATTAGTGTGTAAACCCATGTAACGATATCCGTTGCGATTACTATCTTTATAGGTAATGAAATACCATGCTACTTGCAAGAACATATATCACCCGAGGATTTTAGAAATTTCTGCATTTCAACTATACACAATATGTGGTTTATTCAATAAAAGACCACAAACTGGGCTTGTTTGCAGTGACAAACTTATTCCAAACTTTACTTACATACAGGCAAGAAAAAAAATTGTAGACAGACATATCGTTCTTCAATTTGTTCACCTGCCACTGTGGCTATAGCATTCTGCTGCTAGCACAAGGCGAGGGGTTGATTTGCCAGCCATGGAAGTCGCATTTTGATGGGAGTCATAGGTGAAAAAAAAAAAGCTCTTGCACTTAGATTTAGTTCATCACCTTTCACTGAACCCTTACACTTCAAAATACTATTGCATAGGGGGGCATGCTTATGCACCAATAGAAAGCAAAGGGCAGAATTATAAAACAATCATCTTTCGTGACAATTCGAGTGTGTAAATATTCATTGGATCAATATGTATTGTTCAACAGCACTGCACAAATAAGCATGATCAGGTATAGCAAGTAGGAAGCTGGTTCTACAGATGTATAAATGTCAAGGCATGAATGCTCATGCTACGTCGCACACATAGCACAAAGAAAACCTTTTTCAAGAGTTGTCCCTTCTGGCAGATATGAGTGGGCCATAAGCAGCAGAAACTTTATTGCAGGACATTGTGTAATACCGCTTATGAAGGAATGAAGAGAGTGAAGAGGCTTTTAACAGCAGTACCTCATGCTACTCTAATAAGAACGATGAGCAAAAACATTTCTGGTAGAGCACTTAAACAGTAAATTTCTGAAAGACAGAAAATTCCAGGTGAGAGTTGGAGGTACATTTGGCCCACACACACCAACAACGCGGGCATACTACAAGAAACACTACAGCCTATGGTGTATTACAGTCTGTGGGAAAGCTATCTTATACAGAAATCAAGAATGATGCAACGAGCCCTCGACAACACTGCAGACTTTCTTGGCCAGTCTGGCCTCTTGCTTTCTGATAAGTCAGCTCATATCGACGTCGGAAAAAAAGAAAGACTAGAATCAAGAACTACCACAGATTGCACATTGTGATCCACATAGCTGGACAAATATGCCTGCAAATCATCATCTACAAATCTTCAGCTAGTGTAAGCCCATGACGGCAGAGCCAGCATGTGGGTGAAACAATTATGCAATGCCTGGACGCAACTTCCACACCTGGTGAAAAAAATAATCTCGAAATAATGGGGGTGTACGAGTGGATACTATAGAAAATCGCAGATGCTGTGCTTGTGTCCAAGGTATGGTACGGTATGAATTACCAGCAGCACACAAAAAAGACAACTCATCGAATACAGGCATCGGGTAGTAATAACAGGTCTTTCCAACTTTACCATGCTTGAAGACCTCTATGAGAAAGAGCTGACGAACAAGCACCTAGACAGAGTAGAGTTGCAGCCTGCAGCAAAATTCTTTGTCTCAAGAGCTCAGAACCTCGTCCCAACATACTATGCCAACTAGCATATGAGATGCAAAGATAACTACCCCTCTCTTCAGAAACACAACCTCGGGAGTACCTGAACTTGAAACACAACAGGCCCATATCGTGAAATATGGGGGCAAAAAATTAGGCCAGGATACTACATGCAACTGCCAAACACACAGAGGAGGTTGCTAATCATGAAGATGCAAGCAAACATAAGGCACATATAGTACACTGATCTGGCAATAGCAGTGTAACAGTAGTATGACACTACATAAAACTAAACCCCATATAAGTGAGTACCACTCCAGGTCATCCTACACCTATAAAAACTGAAATGAAAGCATTCAAAGCAGCACTTGTAGTGCAGATTACACCCTTTACAAGACCCTGCATGGATTCACCAGAAACTGTCTAGAAATTAAATTACAGGATACATAGCCATGCAGATATTCCAGGACACAAGCGGGTTTATAAGCCCGACATAATAACTGAAAACTAGATGAGTTTGTGTGTATTCATTATTAACTAAAGCGCAACAGATTTCCCCAGAAAAAGAAATACATCTTTGAAGGATAGATAAAGATTGGTGCTTGATGCAGCCAAACATAAATCAAAATTCTACAGAAAGAAAATGGAGAAAAATTCCAAGTGCAGGAAAAAATCATTACAATTGCCAATCCTGCATGCCAGCACCTTTCAAGAAACACTGTTGTTATTCCAATAGACAGACTGACAGCTTGCTGATGCAAGCACATTCTTCCAGTTCCATGCCATTGGGAAAAAAATGAGTTTCCTGGAAGGTAGCCACATGCACACTTGGTGATCACAATGTTTTTTTTTTCCCTGGACTTGTATATCTATATGTATTTTCTCCCTTTCCTGCTTTTATGTTTGGTTTCATCAAGCACTAGTCTTTATCAGGTTTTATTGCTGTACAACTTTGTGGTAACCTTTATAGATCACTGCATTTTCACAATAAACCTTTTAATTAGAAGTTAACGTACCCTGTTCTTACTGCTTCACACTGTACAGTCTTGCTACATTGGCCAAATAAACGATTTTATAAGGTATCGTAAGGGCCATAAAGTGACTTGTTGCAGTCTAAAAAAAATATGAATAGCCTGGCTGCAAATGGCACCAGAGAACACATAGGACGAACAAGAAAACCGAGATGATCTAACAACCAAAAGTTTATGTACACACCGAGTAAATGCTCGCTGACAAGCAATAGACTGAACATACACGAAAAGGAGAAGCAAAAATTCATGTGCGTTTCCCGACAGGAAATGCATCCATTACTAACGGAGGCCGTGCTGACAAGATTAACCCAGCATTTTTAGATCTACAGCTTCCGTAATTTCTCTAGGCAGCCGATATGCACAGAATGCTAGCTTCTTCCTCTACAATGCACGCTCAGATGTGGAGAGTGCATTGTAAAGGAAGAAGCTAGCATTCTGTGGAGATCGGCTGCCCAGAGAAATCATGGAAGCTGTAGATGCAAAGACACTGGGAGAATCTTGTGTCAGCATGGCCGCTGGTACACTTTCAGAGATGGATGCGTTTCCTGTTGGGATCAGTATGGACACACATCAGATCTTGCTTCTGCTTTTCGTGTAAATTCGATTTATTGCTTGTCAACCAGCATTTACTCGGCATGTTCAATAAACTTTCATTTGTTTATATACCTCATGATTGTCTTGGTCTCTAGCAGAAAGGTGTTCATTCTTTTTACAGTGAAGCTGTATATGCCTAGGCGAAACACTCGTGGTCCGATCCCAAAAACCCTACTGTCGGGGTATGAGCCATTGTTTAAGGGGGTGTGAGCCATTGCATTCGCCTTGCATGATGGACAGAGAAATTTCATGTTGGGTAGACATAGAAATGCTTATGCATTTCAAACATACATTTATCTGCGTATTATTGCAGGGAAGGGACACAGAGGGGGATGGGGTTAAGACAAGATCATGATGTCATTATTATCTCGCAGCAAAGGTGTGGTGGGCCATTGGCTAGACTGATAGTGACGTCGTTTCTCTCTAGCAGCAGAGCGCGCGTGCAGCAGTCTCTCTCCGACTTCCCAATAGGTTCGAAAATGTGTCCCTGTATTTAATTAAATGAAATGTGCAGCCCCGGTGTGTCACTTGGTAACTACAGTGCATAACTGAGTCATAAACATTATGATTAACGCATTACAAAACGCAAGTGCGTAACATAATTCAGAAAGACTTTGATGGGCCCGCTGGATTAACACAATGAACCACTCATTGCACTTTCCATGATGGTGATCTTGCAAAGTGCAATGTGTGGCATTCCAAATAAACAATGTGATAAACCCATGCCAAACATGTGCATAACCTCATTAAGAAACACAGACATAACCAATAATATAGAAAGACCTGAATAAACAATTGGAATTAACCCAGTGATAAACACCGGGGCCGCACATTTAAGCTTCGCTGGTTTACCGTCTGTACAGGGTGCATGGGCAGTAACTTTTTCTGTTATTGATTGTTAAGTATTGTATAATGTTGTGCCAGTAAAACACTTTGGGCTAGTTGGTGCAATGTATTGGTACTGCTCTTATTGCTGTTTTTTGTCTTAATGTTGTGCCCTTCTTCCTTTTGTAACAACTTTTTTATTCCCCCTTGCATAATACTCCAACCTTGCAGCCTGCGAGGTATATAAATAAATAAGTACATAAGCACGTCATTCATTCATCTGCATACACCTCACACCATTCCTTGCTCAACAAACGTCACTGTGTTGATTTCTCGCAGCGTGCATGTACTTTAACTGCCGTTTGCATTTCGGTATGGTTTGTGAACAGTGTAATGCATAAAGATTACATGACATTAAGGTTGTGACCTATGCGGTGCATAGCAAACCTTGCAAAAGATGACATGTTGGATGTTGAAAATAAGACAAATTGTATATATTGCAGTTACTTTAACAGCATTTAATTGACCACTTGACAAAAACTTCACTTCGCATAGATTCCAACACGTACACTGCATCTGCAGTTTTTTTTTTTTTTGCTTATTAATGTGGTCGTTACTGCATGGCCACATTGCAGATTTGAAAACAAAGTTAAATAAATTTGTTTGTTGCAATATAACAATATGTGTAGATCACTGCGATTGTAACACCAGAACTTGATACAAACATGCACACTATAGGATGCCGAAAAATGCTCAGGACAAACTCTAGAATGTTTGCATCCTGATACTTATGAAAGTGAACAGTTTCATTCCATGGCTGTCAATGAGAGGGAGAGAGAAAACTTAATTGTGTTCGTGGAACAAAAACGCATTGATAAGCTTAGAGATATAGTAATTGCTTAACACTCTCGAAATGAATAATTATAGCTTGCTATCGACATTGAATCAGCCTTTCGACAGCAAGAAAAGGAATCAGTTTTTCCAGCTCTGAACATTGAATTGCAGGCAGTGCAAGCAGGCAGACTAGCTTAAGAAATCTGGATGATTGCTATAAATTACTGCCAAGGAACTATAATGTTTTATAACATTATTAATATAATAATAATATTTATTTTCACAAGACAGGCTAACCGTGAGCGGCGTGCGAGGCTGAGCAGAAAGCCGAAAAATTCTACGGCAAGTGCGCCTACCGTCGGCCTAGGATCCTGCATGAGAATAGCGCGTATTGATATGGTCTTCTTGTTAGAAGTTCCGAGTATACTACCAGCGCGAGACACAAAGTGGACGAGAAGCGTGTCTTTTATAATGCTGTGTTACAACGTACAGGTTTCTACAAAAGTGACGGTAACTGCTCGAAACATTTGATGCGTCGGCTTTTGCGCCTTTAGAAATGTTTAGAGAGGGCTCCCATATATATATTCGCAGCGCAAGCACGGCGATGAATGAACCAGGCTAGCGCTAAGGTTGAATTTCACAACACAATTTTCATTCCACGTCCAGTAATCACACAGATCATTTGAGGCTTCGTTCAGGGGCACACGCGGGCTTTCGGGTTGGTGCTTCTTGTTGCTTTTGGCGCAAGAATATGGCTAGGATCAGGCACCACATAAGCGCAATTACGGGCAATATACACGCATCATTTCTCCAGGAGCTGACGCCGAGCACGGGTAGCGCGAGGATCTTGTTGGGCTGACACGAGAACTTCGTGGCAGCCGAATTCCGAATACTGCATAAGCGGTGAGGGTAGCTATATGAACTTGTCGATAGGTCATCTTGTAGATTGTTGTAGCGCAGGCAGAACGAAACGGTCATAGAAGGTAGATAAGACAACACACAGCGCTGAACCACCTGCGAACAGCTGTTTACGTGCGCGATGTCGCACTGAACTACAGAAACCGCCGTCGCGCATTCCAAGACAAATCTTAACTAACGTTTTTAAATTAGTAAACGTACATATTATTTGCTTCTTGTCAAGAGAAGTCAATAATATTATAGTGTCAACGTTTTATTCACTACAATAAAACAATTATGCAGCGTGTGCCACGAAACCTGGCAGTCAGCAACCCTGGGCGTCGCACCAGTCGCATTGTTAAAATCGCAATCATGTGAAATGAGCCCTCTAAAAATCGCATTGCGACGCGTGCGACAGCACCGATTTTCGTCGTTGCAGTCGCAGCATGTGAAACAGCCTTTATCCGTGTCTGGGGAAAAGGGGATCCTGGGGGTTGAGCCGATGCTGGGTGTTTGGACCTTTAAGGCCCCCCGGCGGAGGCAACACACCTCTTCGGCCTCGGCTTCACATAGACGGCACCTTCAGACTGACCCACCTGGAGGAAATCGGCAGTCGCCTTTTCCTGTCCTCTTCTCCAATCTTCGTCTTTCTCTCCCACTTTTCCGTCTTTTCTGTCTTCTCTTCACTTCTTATTACTTCCGTATTTCCTGGCGGCAAGGGTTAACCGTGTGTTATATATCCTGCCTTGGGTATATATATATTAGGTTATAGCGGCGATGTATGGCTGGCGTCTGCAGGTATTCTTCCAACCTTGTAGCGTCCCCTTGTTGGGCTCGGTGGTGGGTGGCCACCATCGCCGCCGAACTTTCCTGCTCTATATGGCAAATAACTTTCCTCCGCTACCTGATCGCTCCCTGAAGAGGGGGCGCACCGATGAAACATTCACTTTCTTCATGCAGCCAAAACAATCCTTTCCAAAGTACCACGTTGTACATAGTCAGCACGATAAGAAAACAGTCAGAATGATCTCACCATTTGTCGTAGCGAAATCTCTCACTGAAGCAATTGGCCCAGGCTATAAAGTAACTAAGATGGGAAGTGGTGATCTTCTTCTCGAACTTCGCGAGAAAGCGCAATATGACAAACTCTCGAAACTAGTTGCATTTGGAGAAATTCCAGTCTCAGTGGGCCCACACAGATCCATGAACACAGTGCGCGGGGTCGTCTCAGAAGATGACCTTCTCGAACTGAGTGAAAGCGAACTACTAGAAGGATGGCAAGAACAGAACGTTGTCAAAGTGCAAAGGATTAAAATAAGACGAGATGACAAAGAAATACCAACTAGGCATATAATCATAACATTTGGAACCAGCATTCTCCCTGAATCAATAGAAACCGGCTACTGCAAGCTTCGTGTTAGACCGTACATCCCAAATCCGCGTCGATGCTTTAAGTGTCAGCGTTTTGGGCATGGGTCGCAAACCTGTAGAGGACGTGCTACTTGTGCTAAGTGTAGCTCTTCTGAACACGCTTCTGACATCTGTACTTCACCAAACCACTGTGCCAACTGTGAAGGAGATCACCCCGCCTACTCGCCATCGTGCCCCTCGTGGAAAAAGGAGAAACAAATAATAGAACTGAAAGTCAAACTAAACCTATCTTTTCCAGAGGCACGTAAGCGTTTTTCACTCCAAAATCAGTCCAGTCCTTCCTACACCGATGTGGCGCGCCGGGGGGCAGCGCTACATTTTCAGGCGGCCGCGCAAGTCACACGGAGTGTGACGGCGGTTACGCCATCAGCCCCCCTGGCGGGAGCAGCCACGGCTCTTCCGCCCCCTACCACGAACGGCCAGCAGACCTCCGAGCCTGCTGGTCCCAGGGCCACTGCTCGTGCAGACAGGCCCGACAAACCCCCGCGCGTGCCCGCTGAGCGGGCGTCATCCAGCGCCTCTGACGAGGCGATGGATGTAACAAAAACTTCTCCGGCGTCTCAGACGCCGAAGGAACGGCGTTGCTCCCTGGAGCGCGCCAAGAAAAAAGAAATACCCCGCATCAAGGGGCCTGGAAAGGACCCTTGAGCCAACCTAATTCATATCTCTTGACACACAGCACATAAACACAAACAATATGGATACACAAATATTACACTGGAACGTGAGAGGTCTGATCCACAACCTCGATGATATCAAAGAACTCTTACACAAATACAATCCAAAGGTGCTGTGTGTTCAGGAGACACATCTTAAATCTACGCAAACAAACTTTCTTAGGCAATATGCTATTTTCAGGAAGGACCGAGATGATGCTGTTGCATCGTCCGGCGGCGTAGCAATAATAGTAGACAGAGGCGTTGCTTGTCGGCAACTGCAACTCCGAACTCCCCTTGAGGCAGTTGCTATCCAAGCAGTACTATTCAATAAACTAGTTACTATCACGTCCGTATACATCCCCCCAAATTATCAACTCTCTAGCACAACATTTCAAAGCTTTATTGATGAGCTGCGTCACCCTTACATAGTCGTCGGTGATCTAATTGCGCATAGCACACTGTGGGGTGACTCACGCTGTGATGCGAGAGGACGGCTTATAGAAAACATCCTATTGACTTCGAGTTCCTGCTTGCTTAATAAGAAAAAGCCAACGTTTTACAGCTCTACACATAAAACATTTTCTTCGATAGACCTAAGCATAGCGTCTAGTACCATTGTGCCATATCTCCAGTGGGATGTCATTAATAACCCTTATGGCAGTGATCACTTCCCCATCGTCCTAAACCTTAAAAAACAAAGTGAGTATCCTGCACATGTTCCTCGATGGAAAGTTGATTCAGCCGACTGGACGAAGTTTCGCGAACTAACGCAGCTGCCCTGGAATGATATCTGTGAACTTAGCCTAGACGACGCAGTAGCATACATAACAGCGTTCATTATTGATGCTGCATCAGTATGTATCCCCCAAACAAAAGGGTCGCCCTCAAGACGACGTATTCCATGGTGGAATGAGGAGTGTAGAGAAGCCAGGAAAAAGCAAAACAAGGCTTGGAATCTCCTCCGTAACTCACCAACCGCAGAGAACCTCATTAATTTCAAGGCGATCAAGTCGCAAGGGAGAAGAACGCGCCGCCGCGCTAAACGCGAAAGTTGGAAAAACTACATAAGCAGCATCAATTCATATACAGACGAACGAAAAGCCTGGAACAGGGTTAACAAAATAAAAGGCCGCGAAACTCATCCCTTACCTTTATTAAATACACAAGGAGACACCCTGGAGGATCAGGCAGATTGTCTAGGAGCACATTTCGAACACATTTCCAGTACATCACATTAGACAGATACATTCCTAAAATACCAGCGACTAGCACAGCAGATGAATTTGGATCGGAAAAGCACATCCAACGAAGCATACAACCGTCCATTTGGAATGGCTGAGTTCCAGGCCTCACTGAACTGTTGCAACAAGTCCGCTCCAGGAAGTGACAGGATAATGTATAAGATGATCAGACACTTACACCCCGAAACACATAAAACACTACTGTCACTCTTTAATTCCATGTTCTCTGCAGGCTACATTCCTTCTGTTTGGAAAGAAGCAATCGTAATCCCTATTCTCAAAGAGGGCAAGGACCCTTCCTCACCCAACAATTATAGGCCCATAGCTCTGACAAGTTGTATATGCAAATTATTTGAGAAAATGATTAACCGTCGCCTCATCCATTTTCTTGAAAGCAGCAAGATACTCGATCCCTTACAGTGCGGTTTTAGAGATGGTAGATCCACAACAGATCACCTTGTCCGCATCGAGACAAATATCCGCGATGCCTTTGTCCACAAGCAGTTTTTCCTGTCTGTATTTTTAGATATGGAGAAGGCATACGACACAACCTGGCGCTTTGGAATCCTCCGCGATCTGTCTGAAATGGGAGTTCGAGGCAACTTGCTATACACCATTCAGAGTTACCTCTCCAATCGCACGGTCCGTGTAAGACTTGGTAACGTTCTGTCGCGTCCATTTACGCAGGAGGCTGGTGTTCCACAAGGAGGTGTGCTCAGCTGCACTCTTTTTATAGTCAAAATGAACTCGATCCAGACTGCCATACCACGTAGTATGTTTTATTCTGTATATGTAGATGACATCCAGATAGGTTTTAAATCATGTAATCTAAGTATCTGTGAGCGACATGTACCGCTTTGCATAAATAAATTGTCTAAGTGGGCGGACGAAAATGGTTTTAGGCTAAATCCGAGAAAAAGTACGTGCGTCCTGTTCTCTAATAAAAGAGGTATACTGGCGGAACCAGTAATCAATCTCAATGGAGAACGGTTATCTGTGAGCTGTGAACACAAATTCTTAGGGATCCTTCTAGACAGTAAGCTAACCTTTGTGCCACACCTGAAGTATCTTAAGGCAAAGTGCCTCAAGACTATGAATCTTCTGAAGCTGTTGTCACGCACAGCTTGGGGAAGCGACAGGAGATGCCTAATAAAGTTGTACAAAAGCCTAATATTAACACGCCTTGACTATGGGGCCATAGTCTATAATTCTGCTGGACCTAGTACTCTAAGAATGCTAGATCCTGTCCACCACTTAGGCATCCGCCTTGCAACAGGCGCCTTTAGAACTAGTCCTGTGCAAAGCCTTTACGTCGAATCTAATGAATGGTCGCTGTACTACCAAAGGACATATTTGTGTCTTTCGTATGCCTTGAAGGTAAAATCAGCTGTGGATCATCCATGTCATTCAATTATTCACGACTCCTCCACGGCCAGGCTATTCCGTAACCGCCCAGGTGTCCGGCCTCCTCCGTCCCTCCGGTTGGAAGCACTCTCAGAAAAAACAGGAGTCTCTCTTTTAGAGAATGTCTTAATGGCCCCCTCTCGGCTTCCACCGCCTTGGGAGTGGCAAACTATCCAATGTGACATCTCCTTTTTAGAAATATCAAAACAAGCACCTGAGGCTCACATACAATCACATTTTCTTGAACTTAAAGAGAAGTATTCCTGTGACGAATATTACACAGATGCTTCGAAGTCTCCTGCTGGTGTTGCTTACGCAGCTCTCGGACCCTCATTTTCAACATCAGGGCCACTAAACCCACACACCAGTATCTTTACGGCAGAAGCATACGGTATACTTTCGGCTGTTAAACACATAAGGCGCAGAACTGTCGCTAAGGCTGTTGTCTTTACAGACTCACTAAGTGTCGTGAGAGCCCTGATTAGCTTACGAAAACATATGAATCCCGTTTTGAATGCGCTGTATAGTTTGTTGTGCTCCGCATATATCTGCAACCAAGCGATTATTATATGCTGGGTACCTGGCCATAAAGGTATAAAAGGCAACGTAGCTGCTGACGAAAACGCTACGTCAGTGAGTTTTAGCGACACAGATGGAAATATCCCCATTCCTGCCACAGACCTAAAGCCCTTTTTACGCCGTAAATTGAGGAAACATTGGCAATCAGAGTGGGATACACAAACATTGAATAAGTTACATATTATAAAACCAAGATTGCGGAGTTGGATAAGTGAGAAAACAGCACGGTACAAAGAAGTACTTCTTTGCCGATTAAGAATAGGACACACTTACAGTACTCACTCCTACCTATTGACTGACGGGGATCCTCCTACTTGTAGTAGGTGCGGCGATGGCCTCACAGTCATCCATGCTCTTATCCAGTGCCCTTCAATAGAAACGGAGAGGAAAAAGTATTTCCCTTCTGCATATCGCGAAAATATACCTCTCCATCCTGCATTTTTTCTTAGTGACGAACAATTTTTCAAACTGCAAACAGTCTTAGATTTTTTAGACGAAACCCAAATCCTGAAAATCATTTGGCCAGGCAATTTTTAGCACGTGACCAACAGCCCTGCATTCAAGGGCTCTCTTAAAATTCTGGTGTCAGTGTTGTTTTATTGCACAGTGTTTTTACGACAGCCCATTGCCATAACCCACATCGCTGCCTAGGCACCTAGTCACCGTCATTATTTTAGCAACTATATATTCTACTCCACTTACAGCTACAGATTTTAGGCCCTTTTACAGCCATGTGACATCTACCATAAGGAATTCATTGTGCACGCCATCCATAATACATCAACATTACCACTTGTCATGGCGCTCTTTGGCCAAACCTGGCCCTTGCGCCACAAAACACCACACATCATCATCATCACCTTTACTCAGACAGTCTGTCGCTCTTGACGACGCTTGCAGAGCCAGTAACGAAATACCAGCGAATATACAACATGAAAATGATGTTGGCCCGCTTAAATAAGCAGTCACTCATTCGCCTCCATTACGTGCCCGCACATAGCGGCCTGTACAGCTATGAGTTGGCCGATCCGGCGGCGGGGGCGGCGGCGACGCGGGGGTTGTATCGGGTTCTTAAGAAACTTCTCAAAGCGGTTCGCAGTGCATTTCATGCGTCTGTGACCGCCCAATGGAACACCTGATGGTCGCGTGAAAACAATGATACCGAACTCTTTAAATGGGTTCCGGCGGCCTCGCGTATTCCGCGGTTTTTTCCGCCGCCCAGGCCGCTCGTCACGCTGCTCACGGCGCATGGGCGTTTTCCCTATTATTTTGCTCGATTTCACCTGCAGCGCGAGTCGCAGTGTCCATGTGGCATGCAATGCGCAGACAGCAGCCACTTCATTAACGCGTGTCCGCTAACGGCGGCAGTGGCGGCACAACTGCGAACACCAGAGGAACCCGTAATTACAATTAATCATTATCCTCGTCTGTTGCGCTGCGCGCGCTCCCGGGCGCTTTTAATGCGCATAGTGGCTATCGTGAGCGATCGCATTCCCGACATTGTAGGATCGCACGCAGGACCTGGTAAAAACGCAGCGACCGTTTGCGCGCCGTCCAGCGGCGTCGAGTTGCGCCCTCTCGCAGGGGAGGAGACGGGACGTCGTAGCGCAATCCTAGCTGTCCGCCGGGTAGATGTCTGCCCTCTTGGCTAGTTGCATCGACGCCTCACCGCACGGCGAGTGGGAAAGGAGATTATCAGCAGTATGCCGAGGGCAACCAATAGTCAGGGGTTCAATCCCCATGGATGGTGACCACAGTTTTTTTTTTCTTTTTTTCTCTTACTACGTGACACATACCATTGAAACGTCACCTTGCTCCTACGGCATGCTGGCCTTTCGCCCAAATATGGAGAGGCTCTGCCTTGCCTGTATGCTGCGGGCAAGTGGAGACACATTACAACGTCAAACCGTACCCGTATGGGCGTATGCGAGGAAGAAGGTGACTTTGACGGATACAGAAGAACATGCCGTCTGAAGACCGCCTGAACACCAACATGGATCTGACAGCAACGTCCGGGACTTGTGCGATGGTGTGTGGGCCGGCCGCCGTGGAAGATGGTGCCCACTCCACACGATTTCGCGTTAGTTAGTGAGAAGTAGGCAGAAACGTTATGCTCCCGCTGAAATGAGGCCACCTCAAGCGGGGCTCGAAAGTTTGTCTCCTGTAAGAAGAGAACATCGACACCAAGTTCTTTTGCCAATTTGAGGACATAACTTTGTTTGTGCCTGTCCCTGAATCCTCTAACATTAAAGGATGCGAATCTGAAGATACTCATGAGAGTCAGGTCTTGTTAATATAAGTATCACTGGAGCGAGAGGGTACACACTCAGTACAAGTCGTGCAAAGTGCAACGAGAAACATGACTATTAGTTGTTAGACGTATGAGCAAATTATGAGGGGCGAAGCGTTCTGTAGAAGTATTATTCCAGTATGTCGCCATCCCTCAGTGATGATCTCTCATGCAGTTTAGGCGAGTGTTTACGGGCCTTTTTGGATTTCATGCGGCGAACTGCGTCGCTATCACTACTGTTCTCATCCTTAGGCCGTCGTATTTGGGTGGAGGCGTCATGGTCAGTAGGCAATGGGGTATTCCTATCCGGGCTATGCCCTCCCTCCTTGTTTCTTCTATGTGAACGAGATCTGTGCCTCGGCTTATTCATTTTACTTCGATCATCAGGAGGTGTTTTCAAGGATTCCTTTGTGTCAGGAATTCCCGAATGACCTTCCGAGCTCGTGGAGGGTTTATCCATCCCTTCTTCGGGTATGGCATAGCGCCCACTAGCCACTATTGGTCTTGAATCATTCAGGAACACTGATTGGCTAAGTGAGTCATTGTTATGTCGTTGCACTTGTTCGACACTAGTCTGATTAAGGTTCGAATCCTCGTGCGGCTCAGTCTCGGAGGAGGCCGCTCCAGAAGCGACCTCCACAGAAACAGAGCCCGCAGAGGGTTCAGTCTCCGAGGAGACTGTGCAAGGGGTTGTTGACTCTTTCGTGAGAGAGCTACCGTTAACGGTGTGGCACGGCTCACTATCCGACGAGGAGGCAAATGGGGACGAGCGCTGAGCAGGCGGTTTGAGGACCTGTAGGTTAGATTTAACTGCCGTCATCTTCGGCAGTGGGGATGGCCTGATGGTAGCTGAGCTGGCTGGTGGAGAGCCACGGACGGCGGCTACATATGATTTTTTCCGAAAACACTCTCGTGTGCCATGGCTCCCGCCACACCGCTTGCACTCCTCTTCGCATCCCTCTGTCTCATGGCCGAATAGGCCGCAACGCTTGCAATAGGGTGAAGTGCACGCCGTGGCCATGTGGCCATCATCTCCACACCTTGCACAAACCCTCCTCATTCCGCGGTATTCCATCATGACCCTATGTCCCTGTATTGTCATGAAGTTAGGCACTCGTCTGCTCATTTCGATGCGGACAACCCGCACACCGTTCAACTTGTTTTGTCTATTGGCCACAGCCGCGTGGGACACGCCGTTTACTTTGCCAAACTGTTGTAAGGCAGAGAGGAGCGCGTCATCCGCCAGGTACAATGGGAATCTGTACACGTTCACGAAAGTTAAGGTGGGGGGCTACAGCATCAATAGGAACCTTAACATTTTTAACTGAAAACAGCTACAATGAGCTTTGTGGCCTGCTCCGCGTTCCAGGTGCAATCTAGAAATTTGGAGCCACCCATATGCTGTAGCCCCAGGACACTATCTTCTCCGGCTGTTAGCTCGACTGCGTCAATCAAATCGTCTATGGAGACGTCTCTATCCGGAGCATTAAACAAAAAGCAGTTTTCCCTCAAGGGGATCTCACGGAGTGTCTCTGTGTCTGATGCCATTCTCCTAGGGTCGCCGGTTGCAGCTCCACCCGGGATAGGCTCACTGGTAGACTAGAACTGGTGGTCCGAACTGGTAGGGTCGAGGTTCAGCAGGAGGTGCTGGTGCCTCGGTTGACCTGGTTGCTTGTAGAGAGCCGCGAAGAGGTCCTTGCAGGTGCCGGGATCATCGGTAGCCCGACGGCTCGCCGATGGTGGCCCGATGGCAACCCAAGGAAGAGAGGCTCCAAGCCAGAGGAGCCCAGGAGCTCCTCAAGCGGGTTGATCCTGGAGGCGGTGCTTCCGAGAGCCAGGGCCAGATCCAGGTGGACCGTTCCTGGAGGTAGCGCTACCTGGGGCCGGGGCCAGATCCAGGAGGGCCGGTCCTGGAGGCAGTGCAGCTGCGGGCCGGGTCGAGAACCGAGTGGACCAGTCCTGGAGGCAGTGCAGAAAGGGGCCATGGCCAGGTCCCGGAGGCAGTGCAAAACCGAGCCAGGCAGGTCCAGGGTCTGGTCCGGGTCCAGGGAGCAGGACTTGTAGACGCTCGGGCGGGCACACTTGGGACCGAGGGAGGTCCCAAGTGCCGAAAAGAGCAGATACTACAATACTTACACAAAGGGAATTTTATTGAGCAAATCGTACTGTAGAACTGGAGTACAGAACTACCAAGTGAACATGTACCTTATACAATTGCTAGGTCCTACGTGTGTAGGCAAGCAAGTTCATGTGTCATGTTGGGTGTTTCCGAGAACAAGCGTCTTAATAAAGGTACACAAGTCCATACAATTCCTATTCAGATCTGTACAACTTTATACAATTCCTATGGAGGTCCTCTATACACGTTTTATACAAAGTTGATATGAGACTTTACAATCACATCAATCATATATCACCGACAGTCTATAGCTATTAGGAGTATTGACCCCTAATAGGGGACAATCGGGTAGTGAAGCGTGCCATTTTTTACATAGAAGAACCTAGTATGCCATCGTCGGAGCAAAGCTTCCTCTCCGTTGACTTCCAAATCCTCTGCGAGTGTTTTCCACACTAAAAGCCTTATTCGTTGCATCGCAGGGTAGGCAGCTCTAACTGGGCGCCTGCGGGCTTCTGCTAGACTACGTCTTTTCCAAATCACGAACATTGTGCTAATCACTATCAAGTGTTGGAATGGTCCGTATTTTTTCCGAGGTTTTTTAAGGCCATCAATTTGGAAAGTGCGCTTAACCAGTTTCCAGGTTATCCTAGCTGGTGGACATTGAAATAAAGCATGCTGAATCGATTCAGTTGCGCTACAATTCGGGCAAGCTGCACTCGGTACAATGCCCATTTTATGGAGCCGCTCACGTGTCGGCAGAACTTGCCATCGTCGTTTCCAGTCAAACTCTAGAATTTCGTGGGGTAACCAAGAACGGGACCAATCGCGCCACTTTTTTTCGGATGTCTTCTGAATTTCATCCGGGCTTAACTGCGTATATGTTATGTTTTGAATAATGCTGGAAACCTTATCCTGGACGATGTCTGTGTTGGGGCATTCTGCAAGAATAATCTTTTTGGTGTTGTGGGCGGCTCTATAATATGGCGACGGATTTTCGGCTAGTGGGCCGGATTCTCGTTTACCTGTAAGTGCCATCTGAAATGTGCTGGTCAGATATGCCATTAAGTTTTTCCCATGTATTCGGGGATCATGCTAAGGGACATGACTGTTTTTAATGCCAGAATCCTACCGGTATTCATTATGTGAGGTAAGCCAAGTCCTCCTGATTTTAGCGGGAGTTGCAGCAGATGCCTTTTCAATGCCGGAGCTTTATTATTCCAGAGAAAGGCTGTTATTAGTTTGTTAAGTTGGGTGCCAATTTTTCTGGGCATTACGCCAATTCTAGCTATACAGTTCGCATAAGCACACACAGTTGTTGTTATTGCTAGAGATTTTAGTCGAAACGATAGGCATCTATGGTTAAGGGAGGCAATAGCGTCATTGGATCTTTGGACCGCTAATTGCCATGAGGCGTCCGCTACTCCCTTGTTAGTAAAGATAATTCCTAATACTTTCACTGAGTTGACTATGGGAATGTAGGGTATCGAACTGCGGGGGGGGGGGGGGGGGGGGGAAGAGCCGATAACGTTTACTTTTTTTCTCGTTAATACGGGCGCCAGATAATGCAGAATACTCAGCAAAGATGTCTTTGAATGTTCGAAAACTCTGATCATCTCTTAGAAACAAAGAAATGTCGTCAGCATACGCACTGACTCTAATTTCCTTTTGGCCAGTCATAGGAAAGCCTCGGATTTGCTTTGCAGTAATTATGTTTCTTATTAATGGATCTAGCGAAAGGATGAACAGTGAAGGGCTAAGCGGGCAACCTTGCCGGACCCCTCTACGAACAGGAAAACTAGATGTAATTGTTTCGTTCACTAAAATTTCACTAGTGATATTTTCGTAGAGGAGCCTAATGCTGCGTATAAAGTTTGGGGGTAGGTTCAGTAATTCTAGAATTGAAAAGATGTACTTATGCCTGACTCGGTCGAAGGCTTTTTCTTGATCTACTGATACATACACCCCACGCACTTCCTTAATCTGGGCATATTCGAACACATCACGGGTGATCATGAGATTCGTGTAAATAGATCGCCCCGGTACTGCGCAAGATTGATATTGAGAGATTATTGAAGGCAGCAATTTGGCAAGGCGTATTTGCAGTAATGTAGCAACTAGCTTGTAATCAGTGTTTAGTAATGTTATGGGACGCCATGATTTTATGTCTGTCGGGGGGGCTCCCTCCTTCAGCATAAGTGTAATGCGTCCTCTGCTGAAGGAGGCAGGCTTCTTCCCCTCCTCAATCACCATTTTAACCATTTGGAGTAACGCCTCCCCAAGTGCCTCAAAGAAAGTCTTATAAAAATTGGTTGTTAATCCATCACAGCCGGGCGCTGTTCCTGTACTCATGACGTTCAGGGCATCTTTGACTGAGTCTATGGTTAAGTCATCAGTAATACACAAGAGGTCTTCTTCTTCAAGGGGTGATATATCACGACACAGCTCACGGATTCTTGATGCAATATCTAGAGGTTCACTGATATCATCGGCGCCAAAGAGATCTAAGAAGTGATCTCGAATGCCTGACTCGATTTCGGATTGGTTAGTCGTGAGCGATCCGTCTGGTCGTCTAATTTCTGAGATGCACACCTTTGCATTACCAATGACGCAGATGCCGGTGCCCTTGATGCTCATATGTTCCTGGTCTTCACCCTCAAGAATGAATCTTTTCTTTACCAGTCGGTCATGTTCTGCCTCCAAAACTTCAAGGTACTCCTTGGTACAACACGTTAATGTATCTGCCCATTTAACTATTTGCATTCGGCGCGTTAGTTCGTTTAGTTGTTTGGTAATTCTCCTACGTCTCGCCTTCCCCTCATCCTCTAGGATTTGTTTCCAAACCTCCTTCAAGGAGCCCCAATTTGATGGGGACATCATTGAGAGGTTTTGGACGCTCGCTGTAACTGCGTTATTGATGTTTTCAATACAGTCGACATCTTGAAGGACTGCGGGATCTAAACGCCATCTATCCTGTGTCAGGTTGCGACCGGCACTACCTCTCACTGTCACAACTACCGGGCAATGATCCCTTTTGCGCTTGAGAGTGACAGGGAGGGATCTAAGTAGCGTGAGTAACAAGTCAGGTAAATATACCCGGTCTATTCTACTTTCGGTGCGGTAGGCGAATCTCGTGGCTTCGAAGCGGTCCTGCTGCAGAGAGATCCACGCATCTGATAGCAGGAGATGTCGGAGTATCTTAATAAGCTCCCTGGCATTAAAGGTCGAGCCACCCTGCCCTGGGCCTATGATGTCCCTATTTGAATCCACAACACAGTTGAAATCTCCAAGAAAGACATGTTGGATTGGCTCCAGAAGCAATGGGTGTAAGTTTTTGAAGAATTGATTGGTCAAGGATCTAGTAACTGGCGCGTAAACGTTCACAAATCGAATTTTCCTTCCGTCTATGTACATGTCAGTGATAAGTGTGCGTCCACTCGCCCCAAATGTGTAATTCGCTTTTTCCCTGAATTTTCTGTTGAGGAAGATCGTGCCCACTCCATATGATTTCGCGTTTGTCAATGAGAAGAAAGCACAGACATTGTGCTCCCGTTGGAATGAGGCCACCTCAAGTGGGGTGCGGAAGTTTGTCTCCTGTAAGAAGAGAACATCGACACCAAGTTCCCTTGCCCTATCGAGGACATAACGTTGTTTTTGCCTGTCCCTGAATCCTCTAACGTTAAAGGTGGCAAATCTGAAGGCACTCATGAGACCCTGGTACTGATAGCATAAGATCGACTGGAGCGAGAGGACGCACACTCATTACAAGTCGAGCAAAGTGCAACGATAACCATGACTATTGGTTGGTAGACATATGAGCAAATAATGAGGGGCAGCGAGTTCTATAGAAGAATTAATCCTGCATGTCGCCATCACTGAGTGATGATCTCTCATGCAGTTGAGGCGAATGTTTACGAGCTTTTTTGGATTTCACGCGGCGAACTGCGTCGCTATCACTGCTGTTCTCGTCCTTAGGCCGCCGTATTGGAGTGGCGACATCATGGTCATTAGGCAAGGGGTTATTCCTATCTGGGCTATGCTTACCCTCTTTGTTTCTCCTATGTGAGCGAGATCTGTGCCTCGACTTATTCATCTTACTCCGATCATCAGTAGGGGTTTTCGAGGGTTCTTTTGCGTCGGGAACTCCCGAATGAGCCTCCGAGCATGTGGAAGGCTTATCCTCCCCTTCTTCGGGTATGGCATAGCGCCCACTAGCCACAATTGGTCTCGAATCATTCGTGTACACTGCTTGGCTAAGTGACTCATTGTTATGTCGCTGCACCTGCACAGCACTATGCTCAGAATGGGACACTTGTGGCGTGCCCGGCTTAGTCTGGTTAAGGTCAGAATTCTCGTGCAGCTCAGTCTCGGAGGAGGCCGCCTCAGAAGCGACCTCCCCAGAGACAGAGCTTGCAGAGGGTTCAGTCTCCGAGGAGACCGAGCGAGAGGTTGTTGACTCTTTCGTGAGAGAGTTACCGCTAACGGTATGGCACGGTTCACTTTCCGACGAGGAGGCAAGCGCGGACGAACGCTGAGCACGCGGTTTAGGCACCTGCAAGTTAGATTTAGTGGCCGTCACCTTCGGCAGAGGGGATGGCCTCATAGTAACTGAGGTGGCTGGTGGAGCGCCACGGACGGCAGCTACATATGACTTTTTCCGAAAGCAATCTCTTGTGCCATGGCTCCCGCCACACTGCTTGCACTCCTCTTCACATCCTTCTGTTTCATGGCCGAACAGGCCCCAACGCTTGAATTAGGTTAAGTGCAAGCCGTGGCCATGTGGCCATCGTCCCCACACCTTGCGCAAACCCTCCTCATCCTACGGTACTCCATCATGACTATGTCCCTGTATCGTCATGAAGTTGGGCACTGGCCTGCGCATTTCGATGCGGACAACCGGCACACCATTCAACTTGTTCTGTCTATTGGCCACCGCCGCGTCGGACACGCCCTTTACCTTGCCAAACTGTTGTAAGGCAGAGAGGAGTGCGCCATCGGTCAGGTACAACGGGAATCGGTACACATTCACGAAAGTTAAGGGGGGTCCTACAGCATCAACAGACACTTTAACATTTTTAACGGAAAACCCCTCAGCTACAATGAGCTTTGTGGCCTGCTCCGCGTTTCTGGTGCAAACGAGAAATTTGGAGCCACCCATGTGCTGAAGCCCCAGGACACTATCTTCTCCAGCCGTTAGTTCGACTGCGTCTATCAAATCGTCTATGGACACGTCTCCATCCGGAGCGTTAAAAAAAAACAGTTTTCCCTCAAGGGGATCTCACGTAGTGCTTCTGAGTCCGATGCCATGCTCTCAGGTCGCCGGCTGCAGCTCCTCCCGGGGTAAGGCTCACTGGTGAACTTGAACTGGTGGTGCAACTGGTAGCGTCGAGGTTCAGCAGGAGCTGCTGGTGCCTCGGTAGACTCCGGTACTTGCAGAGGGCCGCGAAGGGGTCCTTGCAGGTGCCAGGATCATCTGTGGTCCGCCGGGTCGCCGATGGTGGCCCAGCAGCAACCCAAGAATGGCTGGCTCCGAACCAGTGGAGCCCAGGGACAGCTCAAGCAGGACGACCCTGGAGAAGGTGCTCCCTAGAGCCAGATCCAGGTGGGCCGGTCCTGGAGGTAGTGCCACCTGGGGCCAGGGCCAGATCCAGGAGGACCGGTCCTGGAGGTAGTGCAGCTGCGAGCAGGGTCCGGGTCCAAGTGGGCCAGTCCTGGAGGCACTGCAGAGGGGGGCTCGGCCGGGTCCCGGAGGCGGTGCAAAACCGAGCCAGGCAGGTCCAGGGTCAGGTCCGGGTCCAGGGAGCAGTACTTGTAGACGCTCGGGCGAGCACACTTGGGACCAGGGGAGGTCCCAGGTGCCGAAAAGAGCAGATACGAAAATACTTACAACAAGGAAAGTTTTTATTCGTCCATCAAATGTTTTCATGTGAACACAGATTAATAATGCACAATTCGTTTATTGCTATACAACTTTCAGGCGCTCCCGTCACAATCGCATATTGTCGAGTTGTTTTACAAACAGAAGCTGTGCTGCGTTATACAATGCTAGGTCTACTCAAGAGTTAAAGTTTCACTGAAACAAAGGAGGTAGTCAATGAAAAACCTTTGGACCCTATGCCTCCTGTGCGTGTTCCTATAGGCAGCTACTGTCGCAACGTTGTAGGCTGCGCTCTATGCTACATACTGTCTTGAATTGGTTTATTTCCGGGTGGAGTGTTGGAGGGGCGCATTAGTACGGCAGTAATGGGTACTTCAGTTGTCTGTTTCTATAAATAAAGAATCTCGTGTGCCAGTGCCGCAGGAAGCTTTCCTCCCCTGTGGCGTCGAGTTCCTCATTCAGATGATACCATAGTAGCAAGCTTATCCTCTGTAGGGTGGGGTAGGCTGCCCTCACTGGTGTTCTCCTTACCTCTGCGAGGCATCGTCGCTTGCATATGGCGTACATTGTGCAGATTAGCACTAAGTGGGCAAATCTGCCTTTAGTTTTCTGCTGAGTTGCCTGGGCCCGCACTCCGAAGATGTTTTAAATTAGCCGCCAAACGGTTTTCGCAGCGACACACTCGAATGGGGCGTGATCTACTGTTTCCGTGTGGTTGCAGTTGGGGCAGCGGTCATTTGGCACAATGCCCATTCTGTGCAGTCTCTGCCGAGTTGGGAGCACTTTCCATTTCTGTTTGACTTCAACATCTTGCACCTCCTTGGGGAGCTTTATATTTTTTTGATGGGTTTCCTTTATGTGGTTCATTTTTTCTTTGTCCTCAATTGATAATTGGGTTTCTGTTATTGTCTCGGTGATTCTGGCGGGTGAGTCCTTGTCTATATTAACTTCGGGTGCTTCCTTCTCTAACATGGCTTTCGTGGCTGCGGCAGACTTATTTAATTCTGAGGGAAACTCTGCTTGTGGTCCTGGAGGTCTATCGCAGTCTAGAACGCTTCGGTTGGTACTACTCCAATAGAACATTAGGCCCTTGCCTATGTAATCGGCTGAGTTACCCAGGTACCGGGCCGTTTTTAGGGCTAGAAGTCGTGTGGTCGTTTTGATATGTAGAAGTCCGAGGCCTCCACTTGTTATTGCTAGTTGTAGGATATTTCTTTTTCACGGGGGTGGCTTATTTTTCCACAAGTAGGCTGTAATAAGCTTGTTCAGTTGGTTTATTGTCTTGATTGGCATGATGCCTACACGGCTGGCATAGTTGGCAAAGCCGCATACTGTGGTTCTTGCTGCGAGGGCTTTCTCTTTCAGTGTTAGGTCGACTTGTTGCAGGCGGAAAATTGCTTGTTTTGCTCTGGCGATGGCAACCTGCCAAGTGGTCTGCGCTACTCCTTTCTGTGTGAAATAGACTCCAAGGACTTTCACTGTGTCGACTCGCTGTACGTTTCCGATGGTGTGTGGTGGGAAAGAGCCGAATATGAGTGCCTTGCTTTTCCCTTCGTTTAACGCAGCGCCGGACAAGGTTGCGTACGCCTCAAAGATTATTCGGAAATAATATAAGCTTGGCCCATTCCGTTCGAAAATGGAAAGGTCGTCCGCATATGCCAAGATCTTTATTTCCTCCTGTCCCGTCATGGGGAAGCCACGGATGCGTGCTTCTCCAGTTACACTAGTGAGCAGTGGCTCAATCGAGAGAACGAACAGGGTTCTAGGGGGCATCCCTGGCGGATTCCTTTATTATAATTAAAGCTTTGTGTGATGGTCTTATTTATCTGGATGTCGCATGTCATGGCACTATAGAGGAGCTTGATCATTTCGACAAAATCTTTGGGAAAGGAAAACTGTTCCATTATATTGAATAGATACTTATGCTTTACTCTGTCAAAGGCTTTCGCTTGATCCAATGAAAGGAAAGCGCCGCTTATCTGTTTTCTTGCTGCATACTCGAAAACGTCACGAGTTAGCGTCAGGTTGGCGAACAACGATCTGCCGGGCACTGCGCATGTTTGGTGGGGCGATATTATCTTTGGCAAAACACGTTTTGTTCTGTGGTTCAGCACTGCCGCTGTGATCTTGTAATCTGTGTTAAGTAGTGTTATTGTACGCCACGATTGGGGGCTGTTCGGTTGGGCGCCTTCTTTAAGCAATAAAATGATTCGCCCTTTCCCAAAGGAGGGTTTTTTTTTTTCTTTTCGCGAAGTATCATGTTTATCATGCCGCAAAGTGTCTCGCCTACTTCCCCGAAGAAAGTTGTGTAAAATCCTGTTGTTACGCCGTCGCATCCTGGGGCTGAATCTTGCGTCATATTTTGAACGGCGTTTTTTAATTCATCCATTGTGACGGCGCTACAAAATTCTGAGCCTTCTTCCTGGTCGAGGTGTTGTAATTTTTCACATAGCCTGTAAAAATTCCCAGTGTCCGTAACGGTGTCTGTCTGGTCATCCTCAAATTGTTTCCTAAAGTGAGACAGAAAAATATTTTGAATTTCTGTTAGGTCGTTTGTAGTTGTTCCATCTTCCCTCGTGGCCTCTGTGATTTCTTTCGCCTCATTGTTCTCTTCCCGGTTGTTATTTTCTTCCGCGATGGTTTGTATTTTACGAGGTTCTTGTTGTGCCTTTCTAGTTCTTTTCTCCAGGACGTGGTCGTACCTTTTTTGTAGGGTCTGTAAGTATAAGCCGGTGCAGAAGGTTATGGTTTCCGCCCTCTTTATTATTTGCATCCTCCGTAGTATTTCTTTTAGTTCGGCGGTGTACCTTCTGTGCCGCGCTTTGCTTTCTGCTTGTAAGGCCGCCGTCCATTTTTCTTTTAATTCTTCCCAGGTTGCCGGGCTCATCTGTGGTGCTTGCTCGGTTATTGCCGTTAGACTTTGCCTTAGGTTACTCTTGCTGGTGTCGTCCTGCAACAGGGCAGGATCTAGCCGGACGGGCGTAGTGCATTTCTATTTTTTCCTCCTCCTCCTCTTTTCATTTTCTTTATCTGTGCTGCGTGTGACATCGTATCATGATCAAGGCGCCGGGCTTTCCCCGGCTGCTATCGCTTCCGTGACGTCCATGTCGTTTTCGTTAGTTTGCATGGTTGTTTTTTCTGGCGGGGGGGGGGGGGGGTCCTTTCTGGGGATCTTTTTCGGCATCTTAGGCTCGCTGTCGCTGCTTACTAGTTCTTCTTTTGTGCGCCTTTGAGCTTCTGGGCTTGTGCGATCTTTGGCGTGTTTTCTTCCTTCGCCTCCCCTCTTGTTGGATCGGGACCTATGTCTTTGTGGATTTGGTGTCTGGGCGCCAACGGTCGGTGTGTTTGTGGTTCGGCCGCCACGTCCTTTTGGGGTGCCTTTCCCGGCTACATTTTCTACTTCCGTTTTCTGCGGTGTTTTTTCGAGAGAGATTTTCGCCGCCTGGTCCAATGTTAGTTGTTTCTTCGTTCAGCTTTTTAGTTTCGAGGGGGGGCTTTCCCTCCTGTGGTTTGGTCTCCGGGATTTCGTACTTTCCACTGCTCACTATCGGCATGTCTTCAAAGGCTCGGCTTTGCTCTGAAATGTTTTGTTTAGGCTCATTTGGTTTTGCCTTATCGTCTTTGCTTCCTAAATCAGCTGTCCGAGTTGTGGATTGTGGTTCGCTTGATTCTCTCGTGCTGTCTGTTTCTGTCGAACTTGTGGCTAGGTGATCGGTTGTTTTATCGCGGCTATCTTCTGGCGGAGTGTGTTCCGGCATTCGCACGGTCGCTTCTTTACATGCGCCGTTTTCGCTTTCTGTTGTGCTCTCTGCGCCTTGCCAGAAATCGTGTGATTTTTTTTTTTTTTTTTGTGGTTGGGTTGCTAGGTCGGAGCACTTGCATTTTTGGTGCCGAACTTTCGCTTATCGTCGGGAAAGCCTGACTTAGTTGCGCGTTTGCTGTGTGCTCTTGGTCTGTGGGTGTGTGTCGCCCGACTGCGCCTGCATACGATTTGGGATACGCCTTCCCGCGAAAACAAGCTTTTGTGCCGTGGTCGCCTCCGCACTTGTGGCATTCCTCCTCGCAGCCTTCTGTTTCACGTCCGAAAATGCCGCATCGTTTGCAGTACCGGGCGGTGCACGCAGTGGCCATGTGGCTGTCGGCACCGCACCTTGCACACACGCGCCTCATTTCACGGTATTCGCACATGACCCTGTGGCCATGGACCGTCATGAAGTTGGGAATCGGCCTGCTCATCTCGATGCGGACCACCCTTACACCATTTAGCTTGTTTTGGCGGTTAGCCACCTTTGCAAATGTCACGCTTTTAACTTTGCCATAGGGTTGTAAGGCAAACGACAAGGTGTCTGCGGACATATAAATTGGGTATCGGTACACGTTTACAAATGTGACTGGCGGGCCGACAGCGTCTACGGGTACCTTGACATGGTTTACATGAAACCCTTCCGCTACCATTAGCTTAGTCGCTTGTGCAGCGTTCCTCGTGCACACTAGGAATTTCGCCCCTCCCATGTGTTGTAACGCCAATACGCTGTCGTCCCCCGCAGTCGCTTCAACAGCATCTATAAGGTCGTCAATTGATATATCGCCCTCAGGGGCGTCAAAAGTAAAGCAGTTTTCCCGCATCGGGGTCTCACAGCTGGTGTCCATTGTGTGGGGGGCGTAGCTGCTTGAAGCACGGCCTCCGGGATTCATGTTGAACTGGTTGTACTCGTCTCGTACAGCTGGCGCTGGAGCACCGCTGTACTCTAGTTGTGAGTGGAGTTCAGCAGGTGGCGCTGGCTCCGCTGTGGGGAGGATGTTGGCCGGCGGCTCGACAGGGGGCGTTGGCGGGGATGCTGGCTCCCGTGATCATCGGCCGCTCGGCAGGCGCTGGGGAGGCCCGCCGGGTTGCTCCTCTGCTCGGCAGATGGCACTTGGGCAGACAGGCAGGCGACCGGGCGGGATGGTCCTTGTTGGCAGGCGCTTGTAGTCTCCTGGAGGTCCGCGGTGGTCCCGAAGCGACCTCCGGGGTGACGATGTTGACTCTTGAAGAAGTCTTCTCGGCCTGGGGCAGCAATCTTAGCCAAAAGGCCGAGAAGCGATGTCCTTCACTTCACTTCATTGTACTACTGCCTTGTGGGCGCCCTGCCGACATTGGTAACCTCAGCAACATCGTGTGCAATATTATAAAATTCAGCCTGTCTAGAGACTCAACGTTCCCTATCTCACGGATGAACTCGCGACGCCTCAGTCTTTCGCTGTTAACGATACGCTGTCGCGTAGAAACGAGACCTGAGTGCAAGCTCTAGTGCAAGTAACTATGACTCTCTTGTGGCGCGGAGTGTAGCGTTGTACTATGCCATGGCTGGTCCATGCCGGAAGCCTGTGCCGGAAGCCTGAAGCCTGTTACCCATTGCCCGGGGGCAACGTGTTGATCAACGCATACACATGAATGAAGTCGGATGGATTCAACGACCGGGCTTACACACAGGGAACGTTGCCACGAATGTTCACCCGGGTAAAAGGACCTTTAGGGTGAACATACAGGACCATATCGAAATGGCTGGGGGCGCGTGGTGTGCTCCTGTAATCCAACGACATGGAGGCCTCGGTATGGGACTGGGTCCTTGTGAGAGAGTTCAATGACCACGTTGTTATGGCTGGGGCTTGGTTGCGCGGCCCTCTAATCCAGCCTACTGGAGGCCACAGCGTGGAAGTCGGTTCCAGTATGTCGGCCCTGAACGAGTCTCACAACCATTCATGATCCAGAGGTGCCTGGACGATGCGGATTGTGGCGTGTCCGTGTAATACAGCCTGGGTGGAGTCGCGGCCTCTGGACAAAAGCTCTCCCCACCTCCTCGGGGTGCGTCACGGGCAACGTGCGAGTGGCTTCGGATGCTCGCGCGGCCAAGAAGGAGAGCGGGGGCTGCCTGCCAAGGAGTCGGAGGGCGGCAGTAACAGGGGAAGAAGTCCTACTCTGGCATGTGCGTTTCCCTGCCATCGT
This sequence comes from Dermacentor andersoni, assembly GCF_023375885.2. NCBI lineage: Eukaryota > Metazoa > Arthropoda > Arachnida > Ixodida > Ixodidae > Dermacentor > Dermacentor andersoni. The sequence goes on from NC_092823.1 coordinate 2,289,718, forward strand.
CCCTATCGGGTTCGGTGCCCCTGAGAGGCATTCGGGCAAGGGGTAGTGATTACTCCTTGCCCAACAACGCTTGGCTAATACGAAACAAGGAGATCTGAAAGAAAGCCTCTGCCGAGTGGCAGTCGCACCAAGCGCGGTCCCAGGTACATGGGTCAAAGGATGCGTGTGCTTTTGACCGGTAGGCTGAACGGAATGGCTCCCTAACGGGCACATGGGCTCCCGGCGGATGTCAGAGTGACATACGCTGATAAAGAGCGGTCAAGCACTCAGCCTGCCTCGGTAGGTGACATGTCGTTGGGCTACCCCCTCTCTTTCGTCAAAAGGCGTCTTGCGTGTCTATGACAGATGAGGGGCCTGCAGTTACTACCGGTCGGATGCATGCCCACAAATGCAACATCGGTCCTTCTGCCTCAACAGAAGACAAGGCTGCCCACCGTGTGGTGGGGAGAAAACATAGCCAAATGCCTCGTCATCTAATTAGTGACGCGCATGAATGGATTAACGAGATTCCCACTGTCCCTCCTTTATGCCGCTCTCACTTTCTGTCCCTATCTACTATCTAGCGAAACCACAGCCAAGGGAACGGGCTTGGCAAAATCAGCGGGGAAAGAAGACCCTGTTGAGCTTGACTCTAGTCTGACTCTGTGAAGAGACATGAGAGGTGTAGCATAAGTGGGAGGTCACGGGATACGGCCTCGTTTCGGCGGGGTCCTCGTGGCCGACAGTGAAATACCACTACTCTCATCGTTTCTTTACTTACTCGGTGGAGCGGGAAGCGGACCATTGAGTTGTCCACGCTTCTAGCGCCAAGCGATGGGCCCCCGGTCTCCCTTCGGGGCGGTGCCGGTCGGGCCTGCGCGACCTGTTCCGAGGACAGTGTCAGGCGGGGAGTTTGACTGCACGAGCGTGCAAGTGCTCGGCTGGCCGGATGCATCGGGCTCCTGCGTTTCTTCTCAAAAATAAAGTATTTCTCATTTGCCCTGTCTAAATTGTAGCTGGGGTTGTTTTTAAGCGCGTAGGGACCTCATTCGACGCAAAAAACCGGGGCTAAAAGGGGTTTCTCTCGTAATTTAACGCGATTTTCTTGCCGCCGGGTATCGGGCCCAAGATGGCGTGGGCTCATACCCTCTGAGCCCCGGCCATGCCGACTACGCGCAGGGGCAAGAAAGCGTCGCCGTCCCGCTCCCCCCCGCGGCCTCCGGCCGCCGGGGAGTCGCCCCGTTCGCGGGGATCCGATTTTTTGGAGGACGGCGATGCGGCTATTGCGCGCTTTTGCGATCTTGTAGATCGGCTGCCGGCTGTGGAAGATCAACCCCCGGCCGCCGATGGAGACAGGGAGGAGGCGTTGTCCTCGTCTTCGGAGAAATCCGCCGTGACCGCTGTGGAGGCGGCGTCTCCTGACGACGTCGGGATCCGGGCGCAGCAGCAGTTGACGGCGATAGAGCACGCGGTCGTCCAGTACATCAACCTGCCGGCCAACCGAGTCTCCGTGGAGGCGCGGACCTTCTTTATGGCCAAGGTCTTGGAGTCGGCCGCCGTTTGCTGGTGCATGAGGGCGGAGGCGGCCAAGCAGAGCGGAATGGCCTGCATATTGCAGGACCAGCTCGCCAAGGCGCGACGGGAGGCGGCCGAGTTGCGGGGGCGCCTGGCGGTCGCCGAGGCCCGGCTGGATGGGCACGCGGCCTCGGCGACTGGCCCGGGGCTTGCCGGTCGCGGTCCTGCCGCGCCCGCGGGTGGCGTTCCCGCGCCCTCGGGCGCTGGCGGCTCGGCGGGGGCGCCCGCCGGCCGCATGGATTACGCGTCCGCCTTGAGGGCGGGCCTGGCGCCCTCTATCGGCGCGGCCGGCAACGGACCCGGTGGTGGTGCGGCGGCGGACGCCGGGGCAGGGAGACCCGGCGCGCTGCACAAGCACGTCGCTTTTTTGACGCCAGTCTCGACGACCGCGACGCCAGCGCGGGATATGCTCCGCCTGCTGAAAACCAACATAGACCCGCACGCCAAGAACATCAGGGACGTGACACTTCACCACACCAGGTACGGGCTGAACGTATTTACGAACAACGACCAGTCTATAGCTAACCTAGAGCAGGCAATAGCCGCCAATCCGGTCACGCGCGCGTCCATCATAATGCGCGTCGCAGAACAACGTAACCCGTGCGTTAGATTCACGGGAGTTGATCCCGATATCGGCCCCGACGACTTCTTGCGCGCGCTCAACGAACGCAACGAGGGTCTCGATCTCGACCTCAACAAATGCAAGGTCCGCGTCACGTTCGGGGAGAGGGCAGGCACGCGGTCTTACGTGGCAGAACTCGACCCGGATGGGTTCAGGAAGGTCATGGCGCGACCGCGCCTGACGGTGGGGTGGACGTCGGTGCGCGCTCGCGAAGACCTGCACGTGCCCACATGTACGTTTTGCGCGACATATGGGCACGGGCGCACGACGTGCCCTCACAAGGCGGACCCAACTAAGGCGCGCTGCATGAAGTGCGGCTGCAACCATCTAGCCGTCACTTGCAAGGTGAAGATGAGAGACGCCGAGGTGCGTTGCTCGGAGTGTGATAGGGCGGGCCTCGGCGGCGCGCCCCACCCGACCGGATTTCCCGAATGCCCCGTGCTAGTGGAAAAGGTGGCGCGTCTCAGAGCGCGCACCGACTACGGCGAACCGCGGTAGTCGGCGCGCCGAGAGGCGGGGGTTGTGGGGATTTGGGCGCGTCGGGGCTCCGGCGTGCGTCGTGGGGGCGCCCGCTCGATCGGCGTCTCATCCCGGCTCATCGGACGTCGCGCGATGATGACAGGAGACTATCTCTCTTTGTGAGACGCTTCCGCGTCGGAGCGCTGAGCTCCTCGCGCGTTCTGGCTGCTCAAGCCGGGCACCACTCCTCCCGACGTCTCGCGGCCCTGTTGAATGGGCCTGCCGTGTTACCAACATCATTGTGGCACCCACGCGTTGCAAGCTCAAATTCATTTGTCCAAACCGCTCGAGCCGTGCGGAGCGCCTCCCGGCGTCTCGGAGGCCCGTTGAATGGCCCGCCGAGTCACAGGCAGAATGCTGGCAGGTCATACGTGTTAACGGGCACATGTTGATTTGTTTAAGCCGCTCGGGCCGCATGAAAGGCATGAAACGCTTCCCGGCGTTTCCTAGCTTTGCTGATTGGCCCCGCCGAGCTGCGGGCTGGGTTGCGGCGCGCCAAGCGTGTTCATATGCTCATGTTTATTTGTCCGCACAGTTTGGGCTTTTCAGAACGCCTCCGGGCATCTTGTCGAGTTCTTGATTGGCTCCGCTGTTGTGTGAGCGCTGTCGGGGCGCGCCAAACGCCTTGGCAAACACGCATTTGCTTGTCTGTGCCGCTCGAGCTCTGGGTAACGCCTCCTTCATGGTCGTGGGGCAGCTGTTTGGCGGCGTCGCTGTGCCGCCGATGTCGGGGCTCGCCAAAGGGGTTGGTGATCGCGCATTCGCTCGTCGGCGCCGTTCGGGCCGTGGGTCACGCCTCCCCCAGTTTCATCGAGGTGCCGATTGGCTTCGCCGCTGTGCGCGCGATGTCGGGGCGCACTGTTCACCTTGGCGGGCTCGCTTTCGCTCGTCTGCATCGCTCGAGCTCTGGGACGCGCCTCCTTAACTGTCACGCTGTCGCCGATTGGCTCCGCCACTGCGCGGACGATGTCGGGGCGCGCCACAGGTGTGGACAACCGCGTCTGCGCTTGTTGAAGTCGTTTGAGCTGTCGGGAACGCCTCCCCCAGCACAGCCTGGAAGCCTACGTAGCTTAGCCACCCTTATCCCTTACCCCTTTTAATAATAAAGTTGACACTCACTCACTCACTCCCCCAGTTTCACCGCGATACCGATTGGTTCCGCCGCGAGGCGGGTGGAGTCGGGATGTGCCGCGCGCACTGGCGACCACGGGATTGATCGTCCGTGTCCCTCGCGCGGAGGGAACACGCCTCCAACGCCCTCCCAGGTCACTTATTCATTCCGCTGAACCGCTGCCTGTAATGGGGCGAGCCAGACGCGACTGCGTGCGCGCGTTCGCTGGGATATTCCTAATCTATTGGGCGCCTGACGGCCTATTCGGCGCGTTCTGCCCGTTGGGATTCGTTATGCAAACGCCACGGGGTGTGGCTGAGCGCGGCGGTAGGCGACGCGAGCACTCGGCTATAGATAAGTACGGTCAGCCCGTCCCGACGACGCCGTTCGAGGTGCGGATGCGGCATCCGAAGCTGCATGCACACGACGGAAGACGACGACTGTCGACCCTGGAATCGCCTGCGCCGTGTGTGAGGTGTACATCAACGAACTATGCACACGGCTGACGGACGAATCCGAGAACGCTTTGCGTGCGCAGTGCGTCTCGTGCAACTGTACTTCATTTTATCTTATTTTCCTTTTCGTGCTTTCTGTGCGTCTTGTGCTTTCTTTGTACGCTTTCCTCTGTTTACTCTCCTTTCTCTGTTTAAGACATACCGTGTTTAAATCCGCTCGGCCTCGTGGAGGAACAGACTGTGCCCAGCCATCTAGTAGAGACCTGCGGACCGCCTGACCAGTGGACGTTCGCGGCTCCCGGCCCGGTCGCGCATCCAGAGGCCGCCCATCACGTCGCGCCTTACTGCGTATAAATCCGCTCGGCCTCGTGGAGGAACAGACTGTGCCCAGCCATCTAGTAGAGACCTGCGGACTGCCTGACCAGTAGACGTTCGCGGCTCCTGGCCCGGTCGCACATCCAGAGGCCGCCCATCACGTTGAGCTTTACTGTGTATAAATCCGGTTGGCCTCGTGGAGGAACACATTGTGTCCACCCTTCTAGTAGAGACCTGCGGACCGCCTGAACAGTGGACGTTCGCGGCTCCCGGCCCGGTCGCACATCCAGAGGCCGCCTATCAAGTCGCGCCCTACCGGATATAAATCCGCTCGGCCTCGTGGAGGAACAGACTGTGCCCAGCCATCTAGTAGAGACCTGCGGACTACCTGAACAGTAGACGTTCGCGGCTCCCGGCTCGGTAGTACTTCCAGAGGCCGCCCATCCAGTCGCGCCCACGTCTGGCAACACGCGCCGTTTGGTGTCACCTGAACACAGTGTAGAACGCGACCTTTCTTTTCCACTTACTATTTTTCTGCTTTCATTTCTTTTAATTTAATTCTTCCTTTTCTTTCACTATCCGTAAGCTCGCGTCCGATTGTCGGGTGCTTTACGGGAGGGTCGCGCGGACGCGAGGACCTTCCGCAGATTTGAACGTGTGCAAGACAGTGGCTGCTGCGGGACATACGTGACGCCCCGTGGCACCGTGCGCGAACGGTCACGGAACTAGCATTCAGTGATGCCTGCCTCTTTTGTGTTACGTTCTCTTTCCTTCTTTCTTTCTTGCCTCTTTCTTTTCATTTCATGCCTGTGTTCTCCCATACTGTAATTTCCCCTTTTCCTTTCTTTTCATTTTGTACATTACTTTCCATTTCGTTGGGGAAAGGGGGGGATTTTTCACTTTTGTTTACGGCATGCCAATGCCACCTCGTCTCTGCCTCTTTCTTTCATAATCATTAAAAGCCCGACGCGAGGGCTTCTGAGCTCGCTGGGACGCCTCAGGACACACATGCGTTACCTTTGCCCACACTTTTATTTTTCCAATTGGCTTTTCTTCACAAAATATGCGCTTTGGGTATTAATTAAAAACCCCTTTTCATTTATTTTCAATTGGCTGTAAACCTGGTATGCATTTCTGCAGGGACAGGTTTTTCCCCACCATTTATTTTTGCTTTGCTTTTTGGGAATGACGGGGAAGTAGTCGGCCGGGGCGGTTGCACGAGCGCTGGTACAAGTGCTCGGCTGGCCGGTTGGATCGGGCTCCTGTAATTTTCCTCAAAAACCAGGTATTTCTGATTCGACTCTTCCAAATTTTAGCTGGGGTTGCTTTTGAACGCATAGGGATCACATTCGACGCAAAAAACCGGGGCCAAAAGGGATCTAATTCGGATTTTTCCGTGATTTCTTTGATGCCGGCCGTTGGGCCCAAGATGGCCTGGGCTCATACCTTCTGAGCCCCGGCCATGCCCAACACCCGCAAGGGGAAAAACGCGTCGCCGCCCCGATCCCCCCCGCGGCCTCCGGCCGCCGAGGGGTCGCCCCGCTCGCGGGGGTCCGAGTTTTCGGAGGACGGCGACGAGGCGGTCGCGCGTTTTTGCGACCTCCTCGACCAGCTTCCCGTCGCGGAGGAGGAGAGCCGGCCCCCGGCTGGCGGAGGCGAGGAGGAAGACGTGCAGTCCTCCGTTTCGGAGGGCACGGCCGTGGCTGCGGCGCTCCCGGTGGACCTTGGGGGCCGGGCGGTGCGGCGATGGCGGTGTTGGTTTTGTTGAGTACGCAGGGTGACCAGATCTTTTGAAGTCGCGGATTGAGTGGATTTGGCACGAAGCCAACGAAACGACACACAACTGTCAAGCTGCCATTTTGTTTAATGAACTCTGAGCAAAAAAAAAAAAAAAACGAGAGGGAGAAAATATACATGAGTGGCTTTGAAAACGTGAAACGGCGACGGCGCACCAATGGACACATGGCGCCATCTCGTGACTGGCCATTACACTACTGACACTCCCCCTTAATGGACTGTCATTGCGCTCACACTCTTGGTGCCCAAAAATTCACAGTGCTTGAGAGTCATTCTTCCATTTAAGGCCTTGGTGAAGAGGTCGGCACAGTTGTTCGACGATTCGATGTACTGGAGTTGTAATTTTCCCTCTTCAACCTTTTCTCTCAGGAAATAATACTTCAGGTCAATGTGTTTGCTTCTGTCTGAAGTAACTTGGCTTTTCGCAAGCGCAATTGCACCCTGGTTGTCAGCCATTAAAATCTGTGGTTCGTGCATGAATTCTTGCGCGTTAAGTTCCTTCATGAAATTTTGGAGCCATATTACTTCCTTTGTAGCGTGACACATTGCTACATATTCCGCTTCGACTGTTGACAATGCAGTGCTTTGCTGCTTCTTGCTACTCCAGGAAATCGCAGCACCAGCTAGCGTGAACACATACCCACTGAATGACTTCCTGTCAGCTTTGTCACTAGCCCAGTCTGCGTCACAAAAGGCTTGTATGCACTTCCTAGTTCTCTGGTACACTAGTGCATTATCCTTTGTGTGTTTCACATAGCGAAGAATGTGCTTTATGCCATTCCAATGTTCTTCTGTGGGATGTTCATTAAATTGGCTCATGTAAGTAGTCGCAAAAGCCAAGTCCGGCCTTGTGCCTCCGACAAGATAAAGCAACGCACCAATTGCTTGTCTGTACTTGCGGGGCAGGTCCTCATTAGGTGGGTTATCGTTGTCTCCTTTTTGGTACTTGCTTCCAGGATCCAAAGGACATGACGCTGCCTTTGCATCTGACATGCCAAACGTCTCCAGTATGTCGTTAGCATAGGCCGTCTGGTCCAATGTTAATTTCCCATCCTTTTCTCTCTTCAGTCGTATTGAAAGAATGTGGCTAGCTTCACCCAAGTCTCTTGCATCAAATCTTTGTCCCAAGCGGCTCTTGAAGTCAGCAATCTGTTTCTCATCTTCTGCGATGATCAGCAAGTCGTCAACGTAGACTCCTACGATGAGGTTCTTCTTCTTGCTGACATAAACACGGTTCTGCTCTTGATCTTGTCATCCCTTCAGACTTGAGCATTTTGTCCAAAGCAAGGTTCCACTCCCTTCCAGACTGCCTTAGCCCGTAAAGGCTCTTCCTCAGAAGGCACACTTCATCCTTCTTGCAGTCATTCAAAGGCTGCGGTTGTTCCATGTAGACGGTCTCCTTTAGAATACCATTTAGGTATGCAGCCGTGATGTCCATCTGGTGGATCTTCCAATTTCTCTCAACTGCTATGGCCAGCAGTGTCCTGACGGACTTCAGCTTCACTACAGGAGAGAAGGTTTCCTTGTAATCGGTACCTTTCACTTGTGAGTACCCGCATGCAACCAACCGAGCCTTGTATCGCTCTAGGTCACCATTTTCGTCATATTTCTTGCGGAACACCCACTTGCATTTTAGTACTTGTCTGTCTTTAGGTCGTGGCACTAGCTCCCATGTATTGGAAGCTTCGAGGCTCTCCAGTTCACTCTGTATAGCTAGTCTCCATTCCTCCTTGTCTGGTGCAGATAAGGCTTCGTGTAGAGTTTCTGGATCTCTTTGGTTGTTTTGTCTGGCTATGCAGCAGCCGTGACATTCACCTTGACGTGGTTTCTTGTTTGCCAGTCTTTCCGACCGTCTTAGTGCCTGTGTACCACAATCTGTCACGCTGGACAGTGGCTGCGTAGCTCCTTTGTCCTGTGTAGTTGCCTCGTCTTCGTCAGCTGATGAGCCAACTTCTTCAGCATAGTTGTAATCAGTATCATTGCGATCTGAACTACCAATATCATGTGGCTCACTCAAGCTATCTTCAACTTGTAATGTGATTGTGTAATAAGTATCGCTATGCGCTTCAGTCTTGCTATTTGCAACTTGGGTAATCTTGCATGGGAAGGACTCTTCTTCAAAGGTAACGTCCCGACTTACAAAGAAGCGATCTTCCTTCTGGTTCCACAGCTTGTACCCTTTCACTCCTTCTGGGTAGCCGATCAGTATGCACTCCTCTGCTTTCGGGTCCAACTTGCCTCCCTTGCGCCGTCTGTTTCGCACACTCCATGCTATGCACCCAAACCCTCTTAGGTGGTCCAGTTTCACTTCTCCCCCTGTCCACAGAGCTTCTGGTGACTGTCCTCCAACCGCCTTTGATGGGCACTTGTTTCTGATGTGGCTTGCAGTGACAACGGCATCAGCCCAGAGCCTTTTGGTGACACCTGATTCGATGAGAAGGCACCTCGTCATGTCAAGCAATGTTTGGTTCATTCTCTCTGCTACTCCATTCTGCTCAGGCGTGCCAGGAACGGTCAGCTGGTGCCTTATGCCATGCTTGGCCAAGTACTCGTGGAACTTTTTGCTTGTGTACTCTCCTCCATTGTCACTACGCAAGGTCTTCACCTTTGTGTTGTGCAGATTTTCCGCCATGCGTCTGTACTCGTCAAACTTCTGAAGCACTTCGCTTTTGGCCTTCATGGGGTACACCACAGTATGGCCTTGCTTGAGTCATACCTGCGTGACCGACAGCAATGTGTTTTTATTAACAATAACAAATCATCTTTTTTACCCATCACGCACGGAGTGCCACAGGGTAGCGTACTGGGTCCACTTTTATTTCATATTTACATTAATGACATTGTCCTGATAGACACCGAAATTAAATTTATGATATACGCTGATGATACCACTTTTACTGTCTGCGGTTCTAATTTAGATCAAACAATTATGAAATGCAATGAAGTTCTCAATAAGGTGTCTTTATGGTAAAAAAAAAAATAGACTCAGGATTAATGCAACTAAAACGAAGGCTATCATATTCTGTGCAAACAACAAAAAGGTTTCCTCGTCCCATCAGCTTAGTTATGAACACCAGCCTGTTGCCATTGTCAGTGACCACAAAACTCTAGGAATATATTTTTCTTCAACTTTGAAATGGGATACTCACATCGCATTTCTTTGTCGAAAGTTATCTGCAGTTACAGGGGTACTATCGCGCTGTCGTAGTATTCTTCCACTACAAGCAAAGCTTCAAATTTACTACGCTCTGTTTTACTCACACATAAACTACTGCAACCTGGTTTGGGCTACCACAACAAAAACTAATATAAATAAGATTGTCACCATACAAAAAAGAATTATACGGCAAATTTCAAATCTTGAACGCACAGATACCACGAAGGAAGCATTTCTAGAGCATAATTTACTTCGCGCGGATAAAATGTATGAATTTCGGTTATTGCAGTTGTTTAATTTTTCATCAACTAAAATCGTTAATTACCTCTCTTCTCTGGCATCGTTACAACGTTACTCGTCGACTATTAAAACGCGCTGCACTGATATGTGGGCGATACCACACTTTCGTACGAATTACAAACTTCAGTCACTTGCTCGCAAAGTTCCCCTAATACTTAACAAGCACCAAAATACTGCTGGATATAGTAGAAGGCAGCTTCGAACATATGTTGTGCAATTATAACTTAATAAGAGATCCAGCATATTGTGAGTGACCATTTGGTTTGATATCGTGTTTCTGGCCTATTATGTATTGTTATGTACCGAGTGTTTGCGATTGCTTATGTATCGTGTTGTAAGACATATTGTTTTTTTTTCCATTATGTGTTTTCATGCCTACTGATTGCGTACAGTGCATTTTGAAATTATTTGAGAATGAACTTCAAATTTGTCTTTTCGTTACCTGTTCTCAACTTTGTTTCTTTCTTTCAATACTTAATTTGCTGTTCTTTGGCGTATCTTGCAAAACTGATTTCTTAAACTGAAATCGTGTTTGATTCCATTGCTTGCGATTATACCTGTTTTTTTTATGTGACTTGTCCGCTATGCCTTGTAACGGCTTCCTGCGCCTTTTGTCAAGCTGCTCTAGCAGCTTTTAGCCAGGAAGCCGTCCAGATGCTTCTGGGAAATAAAATTGAATTGAATATCTCGAGTAGCCGTCTGTGAAGGTTACAAAGTAATTTGAGCCCCCTCTGGTTGTTGGTGTGATCTTTCCAACCACATCTGAATGCACCAGCTCCAGTGGAATCTTAGCCCGTGTTGCCTCAACCTTCGGGAAACTGCTTCGCCTTAGCTTTCCCAGACAACATGTGTCACATTTGTCTTTCACAGAGCCTTCACTAGCTCCACAGAGGCGTCTAACAGCATCCTGGTGAAGGTGGCCTAGTCGTCTGTGCCACAAAGCTGTGTCATTTGTCTTTGCCATCTTTGTCGACATAATTTCTTCTTGGACAGAGTACAGTCTTCCTTCTCGAGTTGCAGTAAGGATCAGCTCACCGGTGGCCTTCGTAACTTCGGCTTTGCCCTCGGCGAACGTCACGTGCAAACCTCGCTCTTCAATTCTTCCGACTGATAGTAGGTTGCCGTTCAAGTCGGGCACATAAAGAACATCTTCTAGCGTGATGAATGACCCACCGCACTCTTCAGATAGTTGAATCTGAACTCTTCCTTTCCCCATGACACTCATGGATTCTTTGTTTGCAGTTTCTACACCTGACTCACATGGCTTGAAGTCAATGACCTTTGCCTTGTGCGATGTCATGTGATCTGTAGCACCGCTATCAAGATGCCACACATGAGGAAGCGCTGTCATCACATTTTTGGCACATAAAGCCGTCTGTGCTGCAATCCTTGCCTGTGATGAGTTTCTCTTCTTCTGGTCATCCCCTTCGTTTTGGAACTGGTCACAATCTCTGGCTATATGACCGATCTTGCCACAAGCAAAGCACCGCACCTTCTTCTTTTGCATACTTGAGGTGCATTGACGAAACTTTTCGTCCTTCTTGACAGTGAGTTGATGATGCACCTTCTCATTGGGTTGCTTGCTCTCAGTCCTTAATCGAGCTTTAGTGATCAGGGCTCTTGTCTGACTCTCTTCGTCGCTTAACCGATCTTCATCACGACGCAGCTTTCTCTTTTCTTCAATCAGCAGCCTTGTCTTCACTGCTTTGGTCGTGAGGGTTTGTTCGTCTTGTTCCAAATTCAGAATGAGCGGTTCATATGTGTCAGGAAGCCCCATTAGCATCACTAATGCAACCTCTCTATCTGTAAATGCATAGCCCGCATCTGACAACTTCTTATGCAGCACCATCAGTCTTCCAAGGTAATCTTGCATTGACTCGTCTCTCTTCATCTTTACGTTGAAAAAGTCGCGCATCAGCTGGAGTATATGCAAGAGTCCAAACCTTGAGTGCATTTCCTGCAGCGTATTCCAGGCTTCTTTTGCAGTTCTGCAAGTCCCGATGTCGTCTAGGTAGTTGTCCTCGACGATAAGGAACAGAAAGGTCAGGGCCTTGTTGTCGGTCTGCTTTTCTCGCTCGTTCATTTCCCTATTTGAGAACCCAGGGTCGATCGCTTCCCAGCATCCTTTCTGTACAAGAGCTGCTCTTGCCCTTATTGACCATGTGTGATAGTTATCTGATGACAACTTCGGCAGTCTAAATTCGTCTAACGCCGACATGTTCGCTGATCCTCAAACGCAAGGGGGACAACGCACTTCCTTTTCGGGGCTGTTTTTCACTTAGCGTACGCGAACACGATTTGTCGGTCACTTATAGCCGAAAAAAAATGCCACTGAAAATATTTTGTCAGTCACGTCTTGACAGTTTTGCCGTACTCACGCCGGACGTATCTGAGCGTCTTCCGTACACATCCAACATGGAGCATGCAGCAACGCCGGTGTCGCGTGACGGACCGTCTTTCTTACAAAAAAAAATACGCACTTCTCACTTTTCTTCACAGGCACACACCGCTTGTCAGTCACTTCTTCCCGACAGTTCAAGATACTCACGCCTGTCTAAACTTCTGAAGACATCGGCACGACGCAGTGAAGGCGGTTTAGCTTGACGTTTTCTGCTTCAACGTGGTCGCACTTTTTCATCACTCAACCAAGGCAATACAGGTCATTTCCTCCAAAAGGTGGTCGATGCGTCGTCCTGGGCCCATAACCTGTTGGTTTTGTTGAGTACGCAGGGTGACCAGATCTTTTGAAGTCGCGGATTGAGTGAATTTGGCACGAAGCCAACGAAACGACACACAACTGTCAAGCTGCCATTTTGTTTAATGAACTCGGAGGAGGAGGAGGAAAGAACTTTATTGTGTGCCCTGCGAGTTGGTGGGGAGGGCCAAAGGACCCGCCTAGGTGACGGCCAGGAGTTCTTGGGTCCCGGCGGCATCCTCGGCCCGCTGGACGGCCCATAGTTGATCTTCGAGGGAGGGGCTGAGCAGCGCGGCTTCCCAGCGCGTGCGAAGGCTGCTGCTAGAGGCCGCGTTTTCTTTATTGTTATTTATTCCTCGGCATTCCCATAATATATGCTCCAGAGTGGCTCTGGATTCACATGTTTTGCATTTGTCCGTAGGATATACATCCGGATATATGATGTGCGAGAGCGCAGGATTCGGATACGTCCTAGTTTGTAACTGCCGCCATGCGACAGACTGCTTTTTTGTCAATTTTGCGTGAGGTCGCGGGAATATGCGCCTCTGTAACCTATAATGTTTTGTAATGTCATTATATGTTGTCATTCTGTCCTCCCACTCCCACTCATTTACCGCACCGTCACGTCCGGAGGGTGTCGGGGCGTCACTTGCGACTGCGGCTCGGTCCGTAAGCCCTCGAGCCGCGTCGTGTGCCGCCTCGTTGTTGCCGTCCTCCGCGAGGGTGTGAGCGGGTGTCCAGGTGATGTATATCTTTCTTTTGTAATTTTGGCCTCCTGCAAGAAGAATTCGTAGTGCCTCCGGGGAGATTCGGCCGTTGGCAAAGTTTCTTATTGCCGTCTGAGAGTCGCTGACTATCACGGTTGCGTTAGTCTGAGCTGCTGCGAGTGCTATGGCTACTTCTTCAGCTATCTCGTTACTTGTGGTGCGTATCGTCGCGCACGTCTTGCACCGTTTCTCCCTATCGATTACGGCTGCCGTAAACCCCCGTCTGCGACTGTATCGAGCCGCGTCTACGAACACTGCGTCCGTGTCGTGTCCCAAAGTCGTGTTGCGTATTTGTCCACTGCGCGTCCCGTATGTTCTTGGTGAATGTTAAATCTGGACTGTACAGGCCAGGATCTGGACTAATGAACTCGGAGCAAAAAAAAAAAAAAAACGAGAGGGAGAAAATATACATGAGTGGCTTTGAAAACGTGAAACGGCGACGGCGCACCAATGGACACATGGCGCCATCTCGTGGCTGGCCATTACACTACTGACAGGCGGGAAGTCCAGGAGGAGGTCCTCGCCTTCTGCACGGCGCCGCCGAACAAGGTGTCCGTGGACGCCCGCAAATACATCATGACCAAGGTCTTCGAGCTGACCGCCCTCTGTTCCAGCTTGAGGGCGGAGGCGGCCGCGGAGCGCGGCGCGGTACTGGCCCTTCAGGGCCAGCTCGTGGAGACGCGCCGGAAGTAGGCCGCGGCGCAGCGACGGGCGGGCGTCGCGGAGTGCAGGTTGGAGGGCCTCGTCGGTGTCGCGACTGGTCCTGCGGGTGCCGGCCTGCCTGGCGCCGGGGGTGCTGCGGCGGTTGGCGCCGCGGCGTCGGGTGCCGGGCGTCTGTTGTCCGCTGGCGCCGGGGGCGCGTGCGCTTCGAGCGCTGCGCCGATGGCGCCTGGCGCGGCGAGTTACGCCGCCGCCCTGCGGTCGGGCGGCCTCCTCGGTGCCGGCGCGACGCCGGGTGCGCCCGGGGGCGTCGGGGCGGCGCCCGCGCAGCCCCTGCACGACCACGTCTGTTTCTTAACACCGACGGCTCAGACGACCACGCCTGCGAGGGACATCGTCCGCCTGCTCAAGACGAACATCGATCCGGCGGCCAAGGGAATTAAGGACGTGTCGCTGCGGCACACACGGTACGGCGTCACGGTTTTTTCCAACATTAAACAGTCCATCGTTAACCTACACCAAGCCATAAAGGACAACGCCGTCACTAGGACCGGTATTATTGTCAGGGTCGCGGAAAAACGTAACCCGCACGTTCGGTTTTCGGGAGTCGACCCCGACGTCGCGCCGCAGGATTTCATCGCGCGGCTTAATGATCGCAATCCGGGACTCAACCTCGACCCCGACAAATGTAGGGTACGGGTAACTTTTAAAGAGAGGTCGGGGACAAATGCATACATTGCGGAGGTCGATCCGCCGGCTTTCCGCGAGCTTATAAAGCGTCAGCGCCTTTCCGTGGGATGGACCGTGGTCCGGGCCCACGAGGACCTCCACGTCCCCACGTGCACCTTCTGCGCTGCGTATGGACACGGCCGCACCACGTGCCCGGTTCGAGCCGACGCTGCGAAGGCCGTGTGCATGCGTTGCGCGGGGAATCACCTGGGCAGCACCTGCACGGTGCGCATGGGTGAGGAAGGGGTACGCTGCGCAGAGTGCGATCGCGTTGGCATGCCGTCTGCCCACCCTGCGGGATTCCCGCAATGCCCCGTCCTAATGGAACGGGTGGCGCGGCTGCGCGCGCGCACGAACTATGGCGTGCAGTAGCGCGGGGGACGGGGCGCGCAGGTGTGGGCGGGGCGGCGGGGCGGCGCGGCGGCGGCGGGCGAGCGGCCTGGTGTGGGGACCGACCGTCGGGACGCGGCGCGCGCGGACACGGGAGTGAGCATGGGATTCCTCCAGCTCAACCTCGACCATGCCAGGCTGGCCTCGCAGCACTTGGGCGACCGTATGTCGGAGACGGGCGTCCCATTGGCGGCCGTGTCCGACCCCTACAGGCCCGGGGTCAAGCTGCCACGCATGCCGCCGGAATTTAACATGTACGCCGTCGGCAGGGATCCGGCGGCAATGGTCGTTGCGCGAGGGCCGCCGTACGACGTCTCCCCACTGTTGCTATCCAAACTGGTGGTCGCTGTGTTCTGTGAGGCACGCGATTTTCAGTTCGTGTTTGTCTCCGCGTACGCGCCGCCCCACCGGCCGATGGACGACACCTTTCGCGCCATTGAGGAGGCCATCGCGAAGTCCCGCACGCCCAACATCGCGTTGCGGGCGATTTCAACGCGAAGCACCCGGCGTGGGGTCCCTGCGCGGGGGACGAGCGCGGCGCCCGCCTTATAGAGTTTGCCGGCGCGAACCGCCTCGTAGTTCTTAACGACCCCCAATCACCGCCGACGTATGAGACGCGGTACGCGGCCAGTTGGCTCGACGTCACTATGGCGACGCCTGCCCTGGTCGCGGCCGGGTTCGTTTGGTCCGTTCGTGAGGACCTCACGTTTTCTGAACATAAGAACATTGCGGTCCAAATCGGTGCGACTCGCGACCGCCGTTCTCGCCGTCTGACCCGCTACGCGCGGGAGGATTTGGTGGACGCCCTCGCACGCGAGTCGTGGTTTGTGCGAGTTTTGGGGGCCAACCTACAGTCTCCGGACGCCCTCGACGGGCTTCTCGCGGGCTTCCAACGACTCTTTGACCGGCACTACCGGGCAAATCTCCGCCCCGTCAGGGGCCAGGGGAAGCCCTGGTGGACCCCGGCGCTGGCGCAAGAAAGACGCGGCGTGAACGCGTTGCGGCGCCGATACCAGCGCTGCGCGGCGGAGGAGCTGCGGGCGCAATTCCGCGCGGGCTACAGTAGGGCCCTTGCGATTTTTCGCTGTCACGTGCGCGCGGCCAAGGCCTCGCACCTCCGCGCGTGGTATGCCAGCTGCACGAGGCGGTCCATTTTTTCCGCCGCGTACCGGGAGGCGTTCGGCAGGGTGCGACCGCGCCTGTCTTTACCGCTGCTCGAGTCGCCCGACGGTACACGCACGACCACGCACCTAGAGTCGGCGGCCCTCCTGCTGAGGACGCAGGTGGCGTTCGACGACCCCTCCTCCGACGGGCCCCGCCACGCAGAGATCAGGGTGCTGGCGGCGTCGCCCTATCATACGCGTGTAAGCGACGCGCCTTTTACGGCCGCAGAACTGGGGCGCGTCCTTCGGAAAACGATGCACGCATCGGCACCCGGGCCGGACAGGATCACGCCCTATATCATGAAGGGGCTCGCGCGTGTGCATGGCGCGTTTCTACTCAAGGTTTTTAACGCGGAGCTCGCGCTGGGTTATTTCCCCCGCTGCTGGCGGGCGGGGCGGATCATTTTCATCCCGAAACCGCAGCGGGCGCCCGAGTTACCCTCCTCGTACAGGCCGATCTGCGTCGCGTCGGCGCTGGGCAAGGTGCTCGAGCGCCTCTTGAACGGCCGGCAGTACTATTTTTTGAAGAGCGGCGGTCACCTGCACGAGCGTCAATATGGCTTCACTCATGGCAGGAGCGCTGTGATGGCCCTATACGCTTTGAAATCCCGCCTGCTGGCATTCAAGGAGGCCAAGACACCGGCCATCTTCATGTCGCTTGACTTCCGCGGCGCTTTTGATAGCATGTGGCACCCCCTGGTCCTTAAGTTCTTTCGGGACCGGGGGCTACCGAGCAATTTGCACCATCTCCTTCGCTCGTTCCTCGAGGACCGCCGTGTGGTGTTCACCTCCCACGCGGGCACGGTCGAGGCCAGCCCGTCGCTCGGTAGTCCTCAGGGTTCGCCGCTGTCTCCGCTCTTATGGAACGTTATAATACATGAGCTCCTTGAGCTTCCTATGCCCGCCGGGGTGATCGCGCAGGCGTACGCCGATGACACTATCATCGTCATATCGGCCAAGTCGCGCGACGAGCTCGGCGCGGCGTGCTCGGAGGCTCTTCGGCGGGTGGTGGCATGGGCCGAGGGCGCGAAGCTCACTCTAAACGTGGACAAGTCCTATTGCGTCCTGTTTTCACACGGGCGCGGGGGCATGGAGCGCGTCCACCCTACCATCCGCCTGGGCACTTCCGGCAGGGGATTGAAATTTGTGGAGGCCCTCAAGGTTCTCGGCGTGGTCTTTGACAGGCGCCTCCACTTTTTGCAACACGCGGACAGCCTTAAGGAGAAGGCCGAACATCTGGCCTGCCGTGCGCTGACGTTCGTGCGGATGCAGAGAACCCTGCGGCCGGCGGTTTTAACTCGCCTCTACCATCAGGTGATGCTGCCGGCTCTCACGTACGCGTCCGCGGTGTGGTGGTCGGCCAAGCCGGACTGCAGGCTCAGCGCCCGCGTAACAACCATGCAGCGCACAGTCCTGCTGTCGCTGTCGGGCGCATATCGGACGACGCGCACGGCGTCCCTTCAGGTTTTAATGCGGGTGCCGCCACTGTCGCTTGAGCTGGACATGACAACGCCGGAGTTTCGGCTCTTCGCCCTACGCGAGGAGGTCC
>NC_092823.1:2312500-2340000 GCF_023375885.2 Dermacentor andersoni
TTTGCGTTACATTAAATGTGTTCATTTTCTTTCTGCATGCATTCACCAAAAATTAACTGTACTCAAAGCTACAGACAGCATTCGTTATGTGTGGTTGAGGCTAGTATGCCTGACTTAAAACATGTTAGAAGCTGCTATAGTCACAGAGTATAATACGAAGCATTATGTGTCATCACAAACTCTTGAGTTGATCATTAAAAGTTCCACAGTCGTCCATTCCATTGTGCACAATAATAGCTCCTACAAGTGACCAACAAATACTGTGCATAGAAAAACTTGATTCGTGGAGTTTTCTGTCCTTAAGCAACAAGTATACAGCTGTCGGAGAAATTGTAATGAACTCGGGTTCATTTTGGCCACCTGGGAGTCCACAACATGCAGCCAAAGCACATTATACACAAGCATTATTTTGCATTTTGCCCACATTCATAGTACTGCGACCACAACTGGTAGGATCGAGTTAAACCCTCAGCCTCACCAGCGAACACCACATCTGTTGAATAGAGAATAGAAGTGCTTTCAGGGTTGTCCACACTGGAAGGCAATGTATACCGTTCCATGGCAACTCTTAGAAGGCCTTTTTGTTAAATGTTGCACCATCTGACACATATACAAAGCCAAAAATCTAAAACCTTAAAGCACTTGTCTCATGTCTACCCTTACTTTCGTGCTGTGTTTTTTATCTCTCTGAAATCATGTCATATAGGCACCTAGGCACTCTAATAGTCCTTTTATGTGAATTTAAGTTTATTGGAAAGGTTTGTTGTTTGTTTTTTGTGTTCGTCTTTAGCACCGCAAATGGGTTAAAATCTGCATAATTACAGCTGGAAAGTTGGCATGGCAGCATGATGAAATAGCACTAGCTTTTCTAATAAACTTTAGTTGATAGTCACGTGCACTATCTGTTTCTCCTTTTGTGCTCGTCTTCAGTGCCGCTTCATTGCATTCCCACACCAATTCCTCAGCTGTCCTTACTTATGCGTATACATTCTAAGCTGTTTACAGCATACAAGTTATCATGTACGAGAACACTGCTACCATGCACTTGGTTGAAGAAGTGCAGTAGGTGCTTGCAAGTAACATACACTTTGTGGTAGCAAGCAAAAACATTTAAATGTAAATTTTTGAACTGATAGCAGTATTTTGGAACCAGAAAGTAGCAATGCACAAGCCTGGTTAGTTGACAACACTTCATGGCAATGCACGCTGCTAGTGGCACTTATTAATGCAGACATGTAATTAGAAGATACAGCGACAGATGAATAGAGTTCCAAACTCACATCTGTTCATTTTTGTATACCATTTCTTTTTCTGTCAAAACCATGAAGACATCACTTTTATTCATACGCATGTGCAGTCTCTCTCTTTGGCACATGCAATACTTTTTTCTTCAGTAGAGAGGCCAATAGCATGCTTTTACATTTATCATTTCAATGCATTCTAGTTGCGTCACTGTGCTTTCATATGTAGGTACACATCCCACAATGTATGGTCAGCTTTCTTTGGGTGTGTTGTCAGTTTGTTTGCATGTACAATGTTCTTCCCTGAGCCTTTCAGTGATGTGCATTTAAGTTTAGCCTGCCTATGTATAGCCTCATAAAAGTGTAATGCCGGAGTGAATGTTCTTGCTTTTAAGAAAGTTGTTTACGTGCTCCAGTTTGCAGGTGTTCTCTAGAAACTGCGTGCTGATGGCACTGTCGCAAGGAGATTTCACTTTTGAAACATCTTTGAGAACTACACCAACATGCTGTTTTCAATTATTTCATATGGGTGGCATGTCATGTTTATATTGTTTAAAAAAAGAGCATTTCCAGCTGTCCTTGGGCCCTTCTCTTTGTGTTTGAGTTATTGATGCAATGAGGCTTTCTCCAGGTAACACACTGATGATGAGAAACTTCCTTTTAGCAAATGCATGTTCCACAAGGTGATTTTCCAGGAAAGCTCGAACTGGCAGGAAGCATATGTATGGGGAAGAAATGAACATGGAGATACTTACCACAGCCCCATAGGCACATGCCATATTACAGGATGAAGCGGTTGCCCAGTGCAAGTTCCAAGTCATAATCCTGTCACGCAATCAAATATGAGCTTACAAATTTTACGCTGCTATAAACAAGTAACGCTTCATTAAAAATAGGGGCAGTGGTGCTTGAAACAGCTCCAGCCATTTGAAGAGCTGGAGGCAAAATTAATTGTATGGACTCGGCTATATAGGAGAAACACGAAGTTGCGTTGATGTAATATTGCAGGAGCATAAAAGCCAACAAACAACAACATTGTGGTCAGTTATCAACAGTGCAGCCACATACTTGTTTAAAGAATCATCTATCACAGCACTACGCAGCTTGACCATGCAGAATATTACACAAATGTACAACACCAGAGTCGATGGAACACACAGCACTTATTCTTCCGTTTCGCTGAATTATAAAGATCTTCTTTAGTGCATAGATAGTTGCACTTTTTATTTTCAAGTTAGTAGTCTGTTATGTTTTGATTTTTGTTGTATATCTCACTGCACAAAGCATGTATAAAACCTCAGTTGCAAATCAGCACTTCCCCTTGCTTCTTTATCAGTCTTCTTTGTTTGCATGCTGTTTCCTGAATACTAAACAAATACTTACATGTCTCTAATCTGTCCCTCTATATAGGCATATAAAATGGTGGTGAGCTTCAAGAAGTCACATGTACACAAAATTTGTATGTTGTTTATTGTTTCTACATGCTCCTACAAGGAAGCCTGTCTTAATGCACTGCTGCTAACATAGTATACCATAGATTATATAACACGACCTGAGAAGCAGAGTATGTTTAGCATGACACAGTGCAAGCCTGAGTGGCTAGTGCTTTCACTGAAACCAAATTGTCATTATGTCCCATGGCATTCCGCAAACAAAAATTCTCACGGTTCTTGTATCTGTTTTCATAACCGCACGGTCACCTCAAGTTAGGCACAACTGTAACAGCAATGTTACATTTTACGTTAAAGATGTGCTAGACAGGGTTACCAATTTATGCTGTATTAGTAAATTATGCACTGCAATAGCAAAACGGCCACTGTTAGGAGGCAGCTTAGAAGTCAGACACAAGTGAAAGATGAGTGGTGGTGCTGCAGTAAAGTTCCGGCACCAGCTCAATGCGACGTTTTGAATTTTGACAAGATCTAAATGGGTATGCTGGTTTACCTGGTAAAAATGACTTCATTCTAAAGGAGCCAAAGAATAACCTTAGAAACCTTTTCGTACTTCCCCTCTCTTAACAGATCCCGAATATGAGAGAACACTGATATCTTTCATACATATCGATGTGCCAGTACGACATTAAAAGAAAGAAGAAAAAGACATTTGGCCCTTACATTGTGAAGTAAAACTCAATCTGTTCCTGGCAAATGAATGAAAAAAGTATGAAAGAATAGTTTATGAGTGTAAGATGATTTATTTTTGATTTTTAGTGTACCTTTGATGTGGTGGGAGGCAGTGGTTAAACTTATAAGCTTTATTCGTAATTGGCGTCATGTCGAAAACAACACGTGCATGACAAATATAAGAACATGTCACAAGGAATCATGGATACAGTAATGATGCCGTGTCTCGGCTTCCACGGCACAGCTGGAGATAATGTAAAATTGAGTGTGGAATAAAGTCTTGCTTCCATTATGCTAGCAGCACACCAAAAGGCTGCTCCAGTGATGATGTGCATGCTGCATGCATAGATGCAGATGTATATACTGTGTTGGTGCTATCTTTTTGCATGTGTGGAAGCAGCTAGAACTGCTGCAGTTAAGGTGTGAGGATTAGATAGGCGAGGTGCTGAAAATCACTAACCTGCTCTACTGCTTGGGCTAAGCCTGATGGGGACTGCACATGTTGCAATCTAGGCAGGCTTTAGTAAACTCAGTTGCTGTGCCTTGTTGCAGTTCATTTTTGTAGTGCTAGGCATGTTGTTATTAATGCTTGGAAAGAGTGCTGCATTCACTCAAATGAATTGAGCTGTCAGCAAGAAATTTGTTGCCTGGAAGCTGATGAGCATCAGTAGTGCAACTGCTGTGGTGTCACAGTGAATGTAAAAGAAGTGAGATAGGCAGCAATATATACGTAACAAGGTGATCAGGACAGAGCAGAGACTAAGCAGAAAATTATCTCATGTTTGTGCATTTTCGCATAAGAAAGTAGAGAAGAGGCATAATGTGAATCTGCTGTTTTCTGCACACAGCATGCTTGATGGCTTCTGTAGCCATTTGGTAACCAATTCAAGGGTGTCTGCATGTCAAAATATGCCACAGAGTTCACATGCCACGAAATTCATTTGTGACATATGGCATGGTTCACATCCTCCAGATTGGTAAGCGCATCAATGATAGAATGCGTGAACATTACTCTTTGCTGCCCATGGGCACACAGGTGACCACTTACCTGCATTCTTTATTTGTTGTGAATGTGGCTCTACCTCCAGTTTTAATTGTGTGTATCAGATAGGAAAAGCATGCACAACTCTTGAAATTGAGCTTTTGGAAACATACTTAAGAAATACCGCTCTAGATGTGCAAGCATTCCATCAGTTATGCTCACCGAGAAAGAATGGATTTAGAATAATGTTTGAATCTTGTGTAGGTGAGTGTAGACACACCCTATTTACAACTTAGTAATTATTATTGGTTATCTGAGCTACCCACAATGAACCCTTAGGTTCGGTGTGTCAAAGACACTACAGTGAATTTCACATAAACCTTCCCACACTTAAATTGGCATTTTGAGGTACCAAACTCTGCATATCAAAAATTATATGCTGGGCATTGTGAAGATAAACTAACATCTGTACGTGCAGCGTCTGTTCTGTCACTTACTTTGCTTGCAACTTCCTGAATTTTATGGTGGTTTGTTTTCTAAAAGAAGGCGGCTGTACTTAAAACATGCTGGTTGCAAAAGTTCATCCCAGAGTTTTGAGAGTGCAAGAACAGGGTGCCTAGCACTAGAAAGCTTAACCTGACTGGTGGTCGCTGTGTTCTGTGAGGCACGCGATTTTCAGTTCGTGTTTGTCTCTACGTACGCGCCGCCCCACCGGCTGATGGACGACACCTTTCGCGCCATTGAGGAGGCCATCGCGAAGTCCCGCACGCCCAACATCGTCGTTGCGGGCGATTTCAACGCGAAGCACCCGGCGTGGGGTCCCTGCGCGGGGGACGAGCGCGGCGCCCGCCTTATACACCAGAACACTGTGAATTCAAAGCGCGCCGCCATATTGATGAGTGCCGGTCGCGCCATCTATTCCAAGCGCCGCGAAGTAGCAGGCCTGGGCTGCCACGCCGGGAGATGCGACACGGCGCGAAAGCGAAACTTGGGCTTTTTAGCTGGGCGGAAGGCGTGTTTCGCGTTTTTTCTAGCCTGTCATTTTCGCTGTCTCGATTCAATCAAACTTCAAGACCTCATGCAAGTCCGCAATGGCCACACTGAGTGATGTGCAGACTGCAGAAGCGAATACATCGGGTAACCACGTAAGCACGTAACCTGTGAAGGATTTTACAGCACTGTGTTGGTGCCACATTTTATTAAAGCACGCAGAACATTGTCCTCTGCACTTTCAGTTTGGTCTTGTTTGTCATGGTCACTACTGGGTTGGCCGCGTTTGGCAACCAACTGGTGAGGTCGTTTGACTGCCTGATTAGCAGACGCCTGCCCTTCACCACCTGCACATTGAAAACAATATATATGTTATAGTAAGAAGGGCTGTAGTTCTTTCCCATGCCATCACTGTTGCGAAGACATAAAGTCCTCTCAATATGATACAGAAAATGCACCAGGCCAATTGTATCGTGCAACCCCTTAAGAGTACAACATTAAGAACACAAGCCTACAGTACTCGAACAAGCAGCATGTGATGCTAAACCTGCACTCATTGGAAAATGAGGAACTACAGTAGTTATAATGTTCAACGACATGTGCAGTCAAAGCCCATATAACAGGGCGAGCATGACGGATGCAGGTTTTGAATAGTTGCACAAACCATGACAGGGCACATAAAATTACCATCCCTACTTAAAGCTGCATCATCAGGGAAGCCTTTGGTACAAGACAACAACCGCACCTGCATTCCAAAAAATTAGCCCCACCAACTGCAGCTACCTGGTATCAGACCTGTTTCGCTTGTGCGAGGCCATATCGGATTGTTAGCGCTCCCTTAGAAAACAGTAAAAGAAACTGGTGAGAACGAGCAAAATTTTGTTACAAAATACAACAATAATTAAGCACCTTATTTTCCTCGCCTTATGAACGGAAAAATTTTGCGCTTTGCCCTGCATAACAGCCCGCACGCAGTTTAGAGCTCAGGATGCTCAAATGAATTCGTTACGAATGACACCTGCAACACCAGCTCGTAAAGACAGGCGCGCTGCAAGAACGCCTTCGGCGACGAGCAGTCGTCGTTTACGTTTTTGTCGACGCATGCTACGTGACAAGCAGACTTCGTTTTACTTTCATTAGCAATAACGCTCACCAGCAGGGCAACATACTATCGTTTACAACTTGTCGCTCACGCTTAATGGTCATGCCGTGCAGCAGCTGCAAGTATCGCTAACCGCAAACTCAACTGTTCCGCTTAACCGTCGGGAGCTCTGCCTGAATGAAAACACGAAAAGGCTTGCCTTCTTGTTATAGCCAAGGCGAAGCACCGGCGCGGGATTCTGCTCTGTGGGCTTGTCCAGAAAGTGCTCGGAGCAAACCTGCGTGTTACACATATTACGTTCGTAGGGCGCAAAGTTGAACGTGGCACCAAAATATACACAGATCGAATACTCACTCGTGCATTTTCACTGGGTTGGTAGTTCTTCCTATTCACTGCAGCTATCCACCGGTGGCGCAGCTTGTCATTCTTCGTTGCGGATGGAAATCGGTGCAGGCTGAAAACACCGCACCGGCACGATTCCCTACGTGTATTGTGCTCTTCGCAAACAGCGCTAAGCAACCTGCTCCTTTTCCGCTGGTTATTTTGGCATCCAAACACGACGCAACGATGCCCAGATGACTTCTTGTACTTTGGATTCGCGTGAACGGGCACATTTCCGCACTTTGGAGTCCTAGAGCTAGCGCTAGCCATGTCTGCTGGTCGCCGGCGAACACGCTTTGGCAGCCCAGAACAAAATGGCGCTGGTCGACCGGGCAATCCGGGTGCGAGAGTATGCGTTCGATTAGCCTGGGTGCGAGGCTAGCGTGTTCTGGTCTATAGAGTTTGCCGGCGCGAACCGCCTCGTCGTTCTTAACGACCCCCAATCGCCGCCGACGTATGAGACGCGGTATGCGGCCAGTTGGCTCGACGTCACTATGGCGACGCCTGCCCTGGTCGCGGCCGTGTTCGTTTGGTCCGTTCATGAGGACGTCACGTTTTCTGAACATAAGAACATTGCGGTCCAAATCGGTGCGACTCGCGACCGCCGTTCTCGCCGTCTGACCCGCTACGCGCGGGAGGATTTGGTGGACGCCCTCGCACGCGAGTCGTGGTTTGTGCGAGTTTTGGGGCAGCAGCGGCGGTGGAACGCAGACGCCTTCTAACACTTTCTTCTGGAATTTTGCAGTTGCGCAAACCTGACCTGGTGTAATCCTGCTGCGCAAGGAATCATCGGACTCCATCGCGACACGTGCAAAGACCTGACCACCTAATCACTGCTGCATGCGATCATGATGGCTGCCACGTGTTGCGTCATCGTTCAACAGCTACAAGGGCGCCACCGACAGCTATAAAAGAAGAAACCACTGCCGACCCCCTCTTCAATTGGCAGCAGCGGCGGTGGAACGCAGACGCCTTCCAACACTTTCTTCTGGAATTTTGCAGGTTGGCTATCGCCACCTCCCTGTCATCTACGTATTGATACACATGTCTTTCGCCGCAGCTGCTGCCACTCTTGCTGCTTTTGAACTAATGCTTTGTTGTAATTCGTGATATTTTTTTTGTTCCTTCTTGGTTCCTGTTCTTGCTTTTTTTTTTTTTTGTCGGATAAGCACTACGTTTGCTTTGGTTGGCGTTCGAGTACCGGTGGACGTAATCTGCCATGAGTGATGTAAGTGTTACCGATTGTGCAAAGTGTGAAAAGGCTATAGAAGCTGACTGTCGATCATTAATATGCAGTGACTGTTCGGGACAGTATCACCTAGGTTCCTGTTCTGGCGTGTCAGAATCTAGGTATAAATCTAAAGGGGACGACTATAAACAGTCTTGGAAATGTACGACGTGCCGTAAAACCAAGACCACTGCGTCCAGCTCTAGGGAACCCGATGACAGCACTGTCACGGCGCTTCTGCTCGACATAAAGGGGAAATTAGATGAGCTGCTTCCTCTCAAGAACACTGTAAATGATATGGAGGCTTTAATAAAGCAAATGTCCGCCCAGTATGACAGCGTCCTCGCCTCCGTCGCAGAACACTCTGGCGAAATTAAGCAACTAAGGAACAGAGTCTCGAAACTTGAAGAAGTTAAAACAGACGTTGAACTCAGGAGAGTGTCTGCGGCTGTAAATGACCTTGAATACCACAGTCGAAAGCTAAACCTTGAAATTCATGGGCTGGCTTACCATGAGAATGAATGTCTTATAAGCAGAATAAACGCCCTTACTGCCAAACTGGAACTTGATCCTCTTAACGAGCAGACCGTCTCCGCCATTCACCGTCTTCATTCACAAAAAGATAAGACACCAGCCGTGCTCGTTCGCTTCACGCGACAGTCGACAAGGGAAAAATGGTTTGAAAAAAGGAAAATTATATCAAGGGTAGAACATGATACCTATATGTCCGAAAACCTAACCGGGTATAATAGATCGCTGCTCAAAGTTGCAAAGGAATGGGCACACGTAAACAATTTCAAATTTGTGTGGCATCGCAATGGAAGAATATTAGTCCGGAAAGCAGAACATGCCCATGTACACCTAATCAGGGCCGCAACCGATCTCGAAAAGCTCAAAGTATGATCCTGAAGTGTTGTCCCTACGTTTTCCCGTTTCGACATGGCTTCTGTTGACTCGTTACCCCCGTCTGATTTTTTGCATTTTGTTGGACCAGACCATAAAAAATCCACACGATGCTTCCATCTCAACTGCCAGTCAGTGAGAAACAAGCATGACATGCTCGACCTTTTTTTCAGCAGCTTCAACTTTCAGTTTGATATCATTATGTTGTCTTAAACGTGGTATGACCAGCACTCGGTCGTATGGCAACTGCCTAAATATCAGTGCTTTACTAAAAACAGAGAAACGTCGCGAGGCGGTGGTGTGAATGTGCTTGTCCGTGATAACATTGATGCAAAGTGCATCAATGAATTTTGCTGTATTACTGATGACTATGAAGTCCTAACAGTCGTGAGTGCTCGAACTGTCTACTCAGTTTTCTACCGTCCACCAAGCGGTAATTTAGACAATTTTTTCCAGTTTATTGAAAAGTTCTTCCTTTACGTCGGTGAATTGCAATTTAAACTCGAGTTGGGTGGTGATTTCAATGTCAATATGATGCTCGACAACTCCATGAAGCGAAATTTTGAGGCAGTTATATACGCACATGGCTGTTTCAATGTCATATCATCACCTACCAGAACTACTCATAATACATCTACGTGTATCGACCTATTTATTACAAACATTGCTTTGAGTAAGATGAAATCGGGAGTGTTTTCCTGTGGCCTTAGTGACCATATGCCTATATTTCTGAGCATGAATCATGCATGTCAACGATCAACTGCTACCGATACCTTCGTACAAGTGATTACGCAGAATGCGTTAGAAAATTTCCATGCCGAATTAGGAAGCATCGACTGGACGGATGTTTATGCCATGCAAATACCGGATGTCGCATATGAAAGTTTCCTCAGGCTATTTTCCTCGTGCTATCGCAAATTTCCCCTTTACTATTATGAAAAAGAAACCTTCCAGGATACGCAAGCCGTGGGTCACAAACAATCTTCTCCATCAAATAAAGAAAAAAAATTGCCTTTATGATAAGTTTATCAAGTCACGATATCCGAACGACTGGACGGAGTTTAAACGTTTTCGCAATCGTCTCACGAACGAGCTTCGCAACGCGAAAAACCGTTATCATACTGACTTGTTTAACTCTTGTGAACGGGACAGCCAGAGGATATGGAAACAGCTAAATCTTCTGCGCAACCATGCACCTATTTCCGAGTCACGTATTAACATTGTCAGTAACGATGTTCAACTGACCGATGAGTCACTACCTGATGCATTCAATGATTTTCTAGTCGGTAATAATAATATTCCTGTATGCATGAGTGCCTGCGATTTCATAAGGACAAGTGTTGCAGACACGATATTCCTGCACCCGACCAATGAATCGGAGTTAATATGCCTTTTTTCTGAGCTGAGCAACAGCCGCAGTCTGGATGTGGATAATCCGCAGATAAAGCCAATTAAGTATGGCCTAGATATTGTTGCCCCATTGCTGGTATACATATACAATTTATGCCTCGATACCGGAGTCTTCCCGCATAAAATGCAAGTCGCTAAAGTAATCCCGTTATTCAAGCGTGGGGACAGGACTCTTATGACAAATTACAGGCCCATATCCATTTTGCCAGTCTTCTCAAAAGGCCTGGAAAAGGTTATATTTAAACGTCTTTCTACATTTCTGGAAAATAAAAACCTCTTAACTGACTGTCAGTACGCCTTCCGTAAAAACCGGTCAACACAACTTGCCTTGTTGGATCAAAAAGAATTTATTCTCAAAAACATCGAAGAGTGCTTGCTCACATCTGCAGTGTTAATAGATTTTACAAAAGCTTTCGACTGCATTAATCATGAACTTGTACTCAATAAATTGTTTAACTATGGAATTCGCGGCGTCGCCCTTGACTTAATTAGATCATATCTAAGCTCCAGAGTTCAGTTTACACACGTAAATAACCTGTCATCTCAGTTAAGGAACACATGGATAGGAGTGCCGCAAGGGAGCCTACTTGGCCCTCTACTTTTCAATATCTATGTTAATGATATTGTCAATATTGACAATGACACCAAATACATCATCTATGCTGATGACACTACACTATTGTTTTCGTCTCACCATAGCTCAGACTTGTTAAGGACTGCCAATGCAGTACTAGACAAACTACATGTGTGGTCCGTTAAAAATGGTCTCATAATTAACACTACTAAAACTAAAGCCATATTATTCCAAGCCAAGACCAAAAACGCTACGCTGCCTGCTGACATTACACTAAATTCGGAGAAAATTGAACTAGTGAGCTCAGTTAAGAGCCTAGGGATCATTTTCGACCACGATATGTCGTGGAATAACCATATATTATCACTTGTCACTAAACTTTCACAGATAGTTGGACTGGTTTTCTCCCTTAGGTACCTTCCACGACATGTAAAAATGCTAACATATAACGCCCTTTTCATCAGTCATCTGAATTATTGCTCCCTTGTCTGGGGTACCACATCTGTCACAAATATAGGTAGACTATTCATAATTCAGAAAAAAATTCTCCGTGTGATATGTGATGTACCATGGGACTCCCCAAGTGAACCTCTTTCCCAAGAACTGAAAATACACAAAGCGCATGATTTGTACACTTACAGGTTAGTCCGTGCATACGTTAGAGAGTGTAAATCGAATAATTGCTGTATCCGTTCCATAGCTAACCTTAAACAGAACATACGCCATTATCAAACACGATCTCCAGAATATTGGCACGTAATGCACCCGCGCACTAATTATGGAAAGCAAATGATTGCTTATACGCTGCCTGTCCTGCTTAACACACTGATCGCCGTTGATATCGATGTTTTACAGTCTTCGTTAACTAGTCTGTATAATTATTATTGCTGCTAGAGCTGGTTTTATGCTTAATACTTTGTACTTGTAGATCACAATATTACTTTTGCAACACTATCTGCTGTTAGTATGTGTGACTGATCTGAGTGTCGTTTTTTTTTTATACTGCTGATTTCTTAATATGCAAGCTAAGTAACTTGTTTTGGTTTATCAATGTTTGTGTTTATCAATTTGTGTTTGTGTCTATTGCGTTAATTTATTCGCCCTTTTCTGCTTAATTGTTATCATTTCCATATGCACTGTTTTCCCCCGTGCTGCTGCCATAAAATGGGTTTTAGGACTTAGTCAAGCTGCTGACGCAGCTTTTTTCCTCAAGACCTGTCCATATTCAAATGTATGTTGTATATGGGAATAAAGCACTTACTTACTTACTTACCTACAGTCTCCGGACGCCCTCGACGGGGTTCTCGCGGGCTTCCAACGACTCTTTGACCGGCACTACCGGGCAAATCTCCGCCCCGTCAGGGGCCAGGGGAAGCCCTGGTGGACCCCGGCGCTGGCGCAAGAAAGACGCGCCGTGAACGCGTTGCGACGCCGATACCAGCGCTGCGCGGCGGAGGAGCTGCGGGCGCAATTCCGCGCGGGCTACAGTAGGACCCTTGCGATTTTTCGCTGTCACGTGCGCGCGGCCAAGGCCTCGCACCTCCGCGCGTGGTATGCCAGCTGCACGAGGCGGTCCATCTTTTCCGCCGCGTACCGGGAGGCGTTCGGCAGGGTGCGACCGCGCCTGTCTTTGCCGCTGCTCGAGTCTCCCGACGGTACACGCACGACCACGCACCTAGAGTCGGCGGCCCTCCTGCTGAGGACGCAGGTGGCGTTCGACGACCCCTCCTCCGACGGGCCCCGCCACGCAGAGATCAGGGTGCTGGCGGCGTCGCCCTATCATACGCGTGTAAGCGACGCGCCTTTTACGGCCGCAGAACTGGGGCGCGTCCTTGGGAAAACGATGCACGCATCGGCACCCGGGCCGGACAGGATCACGCCCTATATCATCAAGGGGCTCGCGCGTGTGCATGGCGCGTTTCTACTCAAGGTTTTTAACGCGGAGCTCGCGCTGGGTTATTTCCCCCGCTGCTGGCGGGCGGGGCGGATCATTTTCATCCCGAAACCGCAGCGGGCGCCCGAGTTACCCTCCTCGTACAGGCCGATCTGCGTTGCGTCGGCGCTGGGCAAGGTGCTCGAGCGGCTCTTGAACGGCCGGCTGTACTATTTTTTGAAGAGCGGCGGTCACCTGCACGAGCGTCAATACGGCTTCACTCACGGCAGGAGCGCTGTGATATACGCTTTGAAATCCCGCCTGCTGGCATACAAGGAGGCCAAGACACCGGCCATCCTCATGTCGCTTGACTTCCGCGGCGCTTTTGAGAGCGTGTGGCACCCCCTGGTCCTTAAGTTCTTTCGGGACCGGGGGCTACCGAGCAATTTGCACCATCTCCTTCGCTCGTTCCTCGAGGACCGCCGTGTGGTGTTCACCTCCCACGCGGGCACGGTCGAGGCCAGCCCGTCGCTCGGTAGTCCTCAGGGTTCGCCGCTGTCTCCGCTGTTATGGAACGTTATAATACATGAGCTCCTTGAGCTTCCTATGCCCGCCGGGGTGATCGCGCAGGCGTACGCCGATGACACTATCATCGTCTTATCGGCCAAGTCGCGCGACGTGCTCGGCGCGGCGGGCTCGGAGGCTCTTCGGCGGGTGGTGGCATGGGCCGAGGGCGCGAAGCTCACTCTAAACGTGGACAAGTCCTATTGCGTCCTGTTTTCACACGGGCGCGGGGGCATGGAGCGCGTCCACCCTACCATCCGCCTGGGGACTTCCGGCAGGGGATTGAAATTTGTGGAGGCCCTCAAGGTTCTCGGCGTGGTCTTTGACAGGCGCCTCCACTTTTTGTAACACGCGGACAGCCTTAAGGAGAAGGCCGAACATCTGGCCTGCCGTGCGCTGACGTTCGTGCAGATGCAGGGAACCCTGCGGCCGGCGGTTTTAACTCGCCTCTACCATCAGGTGATGCTGTCGGCTCTCACGTACGCGTCCGCGGTGTGGTGGTCGGCCAAGCCGGACTGCAGGCTCAGCGCCCGCGTAACAACCATGCAGCGCACAGTCCTGCTGTCGCTGTCGGGCGCATATCGGACGACGCGCACGGCGTCCCTTCAGGTTTTAATGCGGGTGCCGCCACTGTCGCTTGAGCTGGACATGACAACGCCGGAGTTTCGGCTCTTCGCCCTACGCGAGGAGGTCCAGTTCGGCGACCTCGTGTCTTCCCCGCGCGACGTCCTCTACCACGCCGACCCTTGGGCGGTACACCCGGCCGAATTGTGTGCGTTTTCGTTTGCGCGACTGTCAGCGGCGGCGGCACACGGCAGATCGCGTGCCGCGGGCCTGCATGTTTACACCGATGGGTCATATACGCCGCATTCTTCGGGCGCCGCTTTCCTCGTCCTCGGCCCGAGGGAGAGGACTGGAGCGGTGGGCCGCTTTCGTGTACACGGCGCCACGAGCGCATACTGCGTGGAGGTTATCGCCTTCGCGGAGGCCGTGGCTTACTTGCGCGGTCGCGGGCAGGTGGGCGCGGTGTCTCTGTATACCGACTGCCTCTCGCTGTTGCAGGCGCTCGCGACGCCTGGCTCCGCCGACCCCGGATTGTGCGCATTCAGGCCGCGCTCGGAGAGGTTGCCCGCATGTCCGAGGTGCATCTCTATCACGTACCCGGGCATTGCGGCGTTTTCGGCAACGAGCTCGCCGACTTCCTTGCGTCGCGTGCCGCTAGGTACGGGCTCGACCGCAGAGCGCCCTTGTCTTTTAGGTCGGTCCGCGCTGCCTTCCGGACGGTTCAGCGAGAGCGGTGGGCGCGGTCGTGGCGCGAGGACCATGCGGACACGGCCCTGTTTGGGTACGGCGTCAGGTGCGGAGGCTGTTTCGCGTGTCGGCGCGCGGCGGCGTGGAGACCTACAACCGCTAGAATTTTTGCGCCCGCGCCGGAAGCTGCCGCTCGCGTCAGTAGCATGACGCACCTCACATGACCACGGCGAGCCAACGTCACTTCCGAACGACTCTTCGCGCGACGTTCAGGCAAGCCCGGGCAAGCTCCTTCAGTACCTCCTTGTTGGCTGTGCGTGTTGAGATCGTTCTTCATGGCAGGTACGGAAATTTTCAGCCGTGATGGCTGTATTAATAATGAAACTTTAATAGCCGAAGTGCAATGTCGCCAACCACTGTGGATGGCCTCTCATAAGCAACATAAGGACCGCAGCCTCAAAGCGGCACTGTAGAATGAAGTGACGGCCGCCGTCCTGCCAGATATCAACATCCAAGGTAAGCACAAGATTTTGCAGCTTCCACGTGAATAATCGTTTACTAAGCAGTCTTGCATTTCTCTGCGCAGTGGGACTGGAGTTGGTGCAGAAGAGATGGAAGTTTCTCCGTGATAAGTTTCGCCGCATCTTCAACGGCCGCATAAACACACAAAGGAGCGGCGCCGGCGCCGACGATGTCGAGTCGGTCGACACAGCATGGCCCTTTTTTGAGCTGTTGCTGTTTTTAAAGGACACCATGGTGACGAGACCGTAAGCTTGACATTATTGTTGTTGCGAACATTTTGCTGGCCAAAGGAAACCCACCTTGATTACATCTATGTCAGTGAGATGAGGTGCTTGTTTCTTCCGAATGGGCAATAACCCCATCATCGTAGAGCGAGATAGTAAGCCTTTTACCGGCTAATAATTTTGAGATATACTTGGCTAAGCCTACTGCCATGAACGAGGGTAATGGGCATTTAAATGTAACAAATTTCAGTGTGCAATAAGTGGTTTTTGCGGTGGAGGCGCGTACAAAGGAAGGGGGGCCATCCTGTGCTTGGGTATGCACCAGTGGTGCAGCCAGGAATTACGAGGGGAACAGGGTCCGGCAATTAATCAGGGTAGGGGAGTGGTGGGGAGGGGCTTGTGCTCGGTGTTGCTACATCCGTATTTTTTGGCTATGCTGATACCCACGCCTGCTCACCGAAGTAAACAAAATGGGGGGGAAAATTGGCAATTCAACGTTTATGCAAGCAAGCTGTAATATACAGGTGGCCTTCATTGTAAATACCACATGCCTAGGCTGTGAATTGTATAGTTTTCGGAGTTATCACACTGCAATTTCACTTGTGAACAACTAATGGCAAGGGTTTTCACATCTCCATGTTATAGCATGTGGTGCCGCTTCGATCATAGTAATTACCTTAAATCATGAATATGATGTGCATGGCTATGTTTCATGTATGCTTGCCAAATTGCTGACTTATATATATAAGTTACTTCTAGTATGGCATTTTTACTGCGATTAGACACTTTACAAGGAATATATATTTTCTTTTACAGATACACTGACATGCACGAAAATATTTTGATGCACCTTTACTTATATTTTTCTTTTGCATTTCTCTTTTGCACAATGCATGGTAATACGGATCACATTAGTGAATGACAACTTTAACATTATGAAAGTGCTAGTATTGTTCATAACAGTTTTACAGTGTGTGAGGCTATAACAAAAATGAAGAGCAAGAAAAACACTGAAATGGTTTCACTTTGTTTTATTGCAATGTTACAAAACGTCACAACATAGAAAACATGCACTTTTTCTTATGTGCAGCACTTCAGGCAATTATGTAGTGCCTGCAAGCCCGAGAGAGGCGAGCCAGCAACTGGACACAAGTGAGCCACTAGAGGGGAACCAGCAGCACAGTAGTGCAGAAAGGCTTTTAATGGGCATTGCCCAATTCGAAGACCAGGATTTGGATGAACAATCAGATTTTTCTGATCTGTCAGGCCTGGTATCAGCGTCCCAGGTCTCGTCAGCCTCGACGTCATCCCCAGCGCCAGCCTCGACGTCTACGGCACAAGGAGCGGCTGCCCCAAGTCACCAGGGAGCCGCTAGCCAAAGACTGCAAAAAAAAAAGAAGGCCAAGTGAAGACGCCCTTGTGACTGAAATGGGCGAACTGTCCAAGACCCTTAAGGCTTGCCCTTTAGAGGATGAGTACTATCATATGGCTATGAATATAGGAAAATTCTTGAAGAAAGTGCCAGAGGAACGGCAACTGGACTTTCAGATCGAGTTGCTGCAACTAATAAAGAAATATTCGGAGTGATGAAGGGTCTGTTGCACTTTTCTTAACATGAAAAATGTTTCACTGGTCTTCACCAAGAATTCTAGCATGTACGAGCATCACAGAAATGTCTTGAAAAGACAAGGCTCGTTTTCTAGCCCCCCAGGAGATGGCACTATTTTGATATTCTCTCAGCATTGTGCTCATACTGTCTGTGGTAACAACGCAGTTTCGTCGCATGGATTCCCTTTAACGTTCGATTGCCGTATACTGCTTCGCCTTGAATGGCGCCAATTAACAATGCTGTTAAGTGCAGCAGAAAGGCAGTGAAGTTCATGGGCAAATGTCGTAAGACATGTTTCGCTTTCATGTTATGAGTGATTCTTATGAAAGAAGGATTAACCAATGTTTCTACAACGCTACAATTACATTTAAGCATTGACAGCCATTCTAAGAGCAAGTAGTATTTTATCAGAAGTTTTCAATGCATTTGCTGGCGTGCACACATCTCGTTCCCCCTTAACAGATAGCAGGCTAGCGGACTTGCTTCAGGCTACATTCGCTGATTTTCCTCAGTTAAATCTTCCTCTCACTGTGAAGCGGATATGTTGTACAGACACAGCCCAAAGTGTGGGATATCTATATAAGCATTCTTAAAAGTGAAGTATCGTGGGATGCAATTGTTTTGAAGGACAATAAGCAATGTTTCTGCATGTATATACTGGTTTTCCTGCATACAAGTAACAAAACAAAATTCACCATATTTGATCACAGGTTCTAAAATAAGTATACCTTGTCCAGCTATCTAGAGTTAATGCAAAATGAAAGGCCACTGAAAGCAGGAGCTTTGATGTCAGGTGCGAGCGCTTATTGAATTTAAGCATAGCTCTCTCAAAACGAATTACCTATGCTATGCCTAGGCTCCAGGTTAATTTTGAGCACCTGGGGTTCCTTAATGGCCACCCAGTGCATAGTGCACCAGTTTTGCATTTTGCAGCCGAGAGAATAAGAAGTCATTTCCATTTCATGATTGGCAGTGAGCTTCTAGAATGTTTGCAAGAATACCTGAAGAATCTGATCATGAAAAGTTACAGAAGAATAAAAATGCGTTAATGCCCATATGGCAGGCACTACCAAATCATGACTGCCAGGTTACTGCTACCAATGAAACAAAAGTGTGAAAATATTGAATACTAGTGGTACCTAATACAAGGGATACAAACTTGGAGGTTCATAAACCAGCGTGAGTTGATGTGAAGGACCGTACAACGAGCGATGGAACGAAAAGTTAGGTCTAATGTTAAGAGGAAGGCAGGCGGTGGGGTCGCTATACGAGTTGACATTAAAGGAAGAATTGGAGCTAGGCAGGCTATGCAATGTGTAGAACATACACCCAGCAGTCTATGAAAGTTAGAGTGTGTGCCAAGGGGAACACAGTCAAGGATGACAGAAAATTAGGGGTGTGATGATGTTAGGAAATGTGAATACAAAGCCTGAAATCAGCTAGCACAAGACAGGAGTAATTAAGGATGCCGAGAGAGGGGTTCGTCCTGTAGTGGACATAAAAAAATGGCTGATGATGATGATGATTCTCATTTAGCAATGATGCACTGTGGCAGCGATTTTCAGCACAAAGGCAAGAGGACGTGAGGAGACTGTAGTAGGAAAATGATTGGACATCAGTTATACATTCTTAGCAGTGTACTGGAGATATGCATACACCTGCTCATGCTTATCACCATACCATTTGCTTAGAGGATAAAATATGCTTTTCAGAATTACTTGCACATCACCATGTCCAAGTGGATCCCTACAAATGTTTAATTTCTGTTCTAATCTTTGTAATAGATTCCCGAGTTATTTCTGTCGCTCTAAAGATATGTACAACCTTTGTGGCAAATGTTATCCCCAGACAATCAGCCTATCCTGCTTACATATTCCCATCAAGATTGCAACGTTACATTGATAATGCACATGTTGTTCATGACCTGGAAGTACTAGGTACCCAGCGTTAAAGGAGGTGTACGTAACACAGAAGCATTGTTGTTACGTGACAAGACAAGTGAAGGGGCACTAGCTTTTTTTTTAAAGCTTAACACAACAGAGCCTGCAGGTGTGATGTAAATGTAACGGATAGATTTCTTTACTCTGAACCCATAAACTGTGACATGAGGCTTTAGCCTTGTAACTTTCATAGCTCACCATCACTGAATTGTTAGATGTGTCTGCTCCCGTAGCCGCTTGACAACTGCTTCTTTGGACACCCCAGGGAGATTCCATTGCCAAGGAACCTCCCCAGCACTGCTACAAAAGTATGCTACGAAAAGGTTCCTGCTGGCTGCCGCATTACCAAGGTAGTTCCTGCAATGTGTTGCCTTTATCGGGAAGAAGTGGGGTTCCGAGTTGTTTCCCGATGCTTGTTGGACACCTTGTCGCCACTGTCCTGCGACGAGGTTACCAAAGCTGTCCTCTGTATCGGTGAACTTGTGTGACTGTGGGTTGTGGACAGTGAGAAAATTGTGCAGAATACAAGCAGCCTTGATAACGAAGTCCACATTCTTCGGTTTCAAGTGGATGGTACGTAGCAGAATTCTCCATCTGGCCGCCGTTATCCCAAATGCGTTCTCTGCACAGCGCCTGGGGGAAAATTGAAACACCTTGAATGCCAATTTTAAAGAATACAAATACAGTTGAATCCCGCCACAACGAATAATTCTTAATTCCCCGTCAGTATTTCATAGAAATTAATGCCCTAAGTTTCTCTGCACAATGAGTCATTTTTGGGGAACTTTCCGCTTCAGCGAAATTTTAACGGTCAAAATCGAAACCGAAACAATTGTTATTGGAAAAAGAGAACTGATTCACGTGAAGAAATGCCGTGATTGTAGTTTCACCATTGTGCTATCAGTTATGAGTTCAGCACATGCCTATGACGTAGGACTGTCAATGCTATAGAAGCAGAGGTGCTCTCGAATAAAGCACATTCGTTCCTGCCCTGGCTTCCTGCGTCGTGGTCTTTCCTTGGCCGCAACAGAACAATTGGTGACAAAGATGGGATGATGCTACGATTCTGAACCAAGCACCGGCGCAGCTGTTGCGGCGCAACGGACGGCTGGGCCACCATCCGAAGGCAAACATTTAAAAATGGCAATCCCTGTAGCTTCGAAACGTTTCGGAAGCATGCCAGAGTTTAACCCAAGAAGCGAGGATATCAAGTCGTATTTCGAGAGGTCTGAAAATTTTGTGGCACTTAACGAGGTTCAGGAGACAAAGAAGTTGAGGTTGTTCTTGAGCGTAATAGGCAGCACAGTGCAGAGAGAGCTTAAGAAAATTTTAGTTTGTGACAGCCCTAATGACAAGACCTTCTCGGAAATATTGTACTAGAACAACACTTCAGCCCAGAGTATTCAGTAATAGTCGAGCATTGCAATTGAGTTCAACAAGCACACGCAGCAGGAAGGAGAATGCTTCGAAGACTTCATGACGGAGCTTAAACGTCTAGAGCGTAATTGAGGGTTCAAGGCGTTTCTGAATGATGCCTTGAGGGATCGACTAGTGGTAGGATTACGCGACCAAGAGACTCGAAGGATATTGTTCGCAACAGAAGGCTTAACCTTTGAAATGGCATGAAAGATTGCGCTCGAAAAAGAACTTGCTGCAAGGCAAACAAAGGAGCTGCATTGCCAGGCTGAACGCTCGACTGACATAAAGGTGGTAAACGAGGGAAAGCGGAAACGAAAGCCAGGCCGTTGGGGCGTAAAAAAAGAAGGGGGCACAAGCAGACCGTTTGTTAAAGCTGCGGGAAAGGGCACAATTCAGACAGGTGCTGGTACCGCAACGCGAAGTGCCGTTCATGTGCAAAAACTGGGCACCTGCAAACGATCCGCCGAGAGCGAAAAAGTCGTGCAGTGAACTATGCTGAAGCGACGGACGAAGAAGTGGATGATTCCGAGACATTTCACGTGTTACTATGCGCGTGAGATGGAAAGCGAGGCTACAAAGTTTCCGTGCAGATTGAAGGGAAGCCAGTTTCTATGCTTTTGGATACGGGTGCAGCTGTCGCGTTGATGCCTGAAAGTGTTTTCAGAGAATGGTTTCCGCGGACTGAATGCAAGCCAAGGTCAGTTTTGAAAACGTATACAGGTGAGCCTGTAAAGCTGCAAGGAAAGGCGACCGTAACCGTTGAGCATAATGGCTGCATAACTGAGCTTCCATTGCATATAGCAGAGGACCAGGGTAAGGCTATGCCTACACTTCTAGGCCAGGATTGGCTAGAAAAGTTGCAACTTGACTGGAAAACCGTCAGTGGTGCCACAGAAAACGCTGGTGTCAATTCTCTGCGCGAAATATTTCTGGAAGTTTTCCGCACAACACCGGGCGGGAGTAGTTTCGAATTTCTAAGCCAAAATAACCACAGAACCAAACTGTACGCCTGTGTGTTGCAAAGCCAGGTCTATGCCTTTGGCTACTAAAGAAATAGTCAGCGAAGAACTTCGGAAGCTAGAAAGTCAAGGCGTCTTAAGGAAAGGTACCACCAGCAAGTGGGTGACTCCCATTGTACTGGTTTCGAAGCGTGGTGGCGGAATCAGAATTTGCAGTGACTACAAAGTAACAATCAATCAAGTGCTAAAGACCGATTGTTACCCGCTCCCGCTTCCTGAGGATTTATACTCGATGCTAGCCGGTGGTAAGGTATGTTGTGTGCTGGATTTGTCTTCTGCGTACCAGCAAGTGCCTCTTAGTGAAGATTCTAAGCCACTGCTCGCGATAAATATACATCAAGGCTTGTACAAAATTCAAAGGCTTCCATTTGGAATTGCGAGCACACCAGCTATATTTCAGGCCATGATGGATAGAGTTCTACAAGGAATTCCCAATGTCGGGTGCTATATAGACGACATCATCATCAACGGTAACAGCGCAGAAGATTTCTACACAACTACCACAAGCGTTCTCAAGAGACTTAGCGAGCACAACATAACGCTGAAAGAGGAAAAATGCAAGTTTTTTCGTGATTCAGTAGTCTGCCAAGGCTACAAGGTTTTGAAAGAGGGCATCGATCCCTCCGCTGAAAAGATAAAAGCAGTACGAGATGCCCCAGAGCCCAGCAACATCAAAGTGAGGGCTTACTTGGGTCTTCTAAACTTCTATGGCAAGTTTTTGCGGCATTTGGCAACTGTGGTAGCCCCTCTTTATCAGCTTCTTCAATAAGATCACAAGTTTAAATGGATGCAACAGTGCAAGAAGGCCTTCGAAACAACTAAGTAAATGATTCTCAACAGTGAAGTATTAGCCTTCTAAGATGTCACAAAGCCACTCGGACTTAGTTACGACTCTTCCGCTTACGGCTTGGGAGCAACTGCTTGGAAGGTGAGCAACGTGGCTGGCATCTTAAGCAACTTCGTGCTGGCAGACATCGACAACGCCGATGAGACCGGGTTATTCTACGAGATGTTGCTGGCTAGGACGCTCGACTTCAAGGGGCAGCGCTGTCACGGCAGCGAACACAGCAAAAAATGTGTGACCGTGCTGCTTTGCACAAACATGGATGGCCCTGACAAGCGTCTGCCATTAGTCCTTGGAAAAAGTGCCAATCCGCGCTGTTTCAATGGATCCCATAGCCTACCTGTGCAGTACAAGGCGAACAACAAGTCATGGATGACTCGAGCTATTTTCACAGAGTGCATGGTGCCATTCGACCGCGACATGAAGCGGCAGGGCCGTAAAGTTTGCTTGCTTCAGGACAATTGTGGATGATAAAATTATGCCAACTAGCACAAGTTTCAGTTATCTTTCTACTGTCTCTCAAATCCTGCAAAATTATAATGAATACAGTGGAATGCATAAAAACCTTCCATAATTTTTAGAATTTATTACTGCAATAACTGCAAGGGTGGTCTCCACAAACTAAGATAATCGGTCTTGTATGTTGCTTACTTTGCCTGCTACATGTAATAGTGACATGAGGGATTGAATGCCACATACCTTGCTCGGCTTAGCCTATAGTTGAAGACCCGTCTTTCATCATCAAGCTGCCTGGCTGGATAAGGACGAAGAAAATCCTCTCTTAGCTGAAAAGCCTCGTCGCCTACGAAGGCATATGGTGCATTTGTTGCCGAGCCAGGAAGCCAATTCAGTGATGGTATATCCAAGTCTCCTTGAGTGAGGGCACGTCCAAACTCTGAGTTTTTGAATGTGCCACCATCACTGAGGCGACCCTCGGCTCCCACATCGATGAGGGTGTACTTGCAGTCACTGTCGACCACAGCCATTAGGACCACAGAGAATGTGCCCTGCAATTATGAGCACAAAGCACAGAATCAATACCAGTGCAATAATTGTGACAGCTGCACCAGTCTGAATAAGCGCAATATCGGTATATCTCATTGAAGTGCAAAAGCAGCTGCCCATAATGTGAAGCCTAGAATCCCGGTAGAACAGTTTGTGTAAAATTTCATCGTAATGTATGACTGAGGAAGTAAAAACATCTCACACCAAGTGCATCCATTCTCCTGTCTTTGTGATTGTTGTCTGCATGCCAGTAAACGGTTATGGCATGTACAAAGTAATGGAAAGTTTATTGAGCGACTTGAAAGTAATCACAGTTGTTAAATGGTCTCTGGCAGTAGCACTAATACAAGCACTTGAAATTGTTAAACGTCCTTAGTCACCTGATGCCAAGAATCCATTCTAGAGAAGTAACTTGTTAAGCTCTCACAGCTAACATCTTTTCGCACTTTTTTAAAGTCTTTTTTGCACCTGTCAAATAATTCTGAGGCATCGAGCAGTCATGCTGCTCCCCGTGATCCCTACTGTATATATGAGATTATATCTTGTGATTTATTTGTGTTCATTGCCATTGGTATATAGCAAGCTTTTGTACATTTTTAATAATGCACTAGAATATGTTCACCTTTCTTGATTGATTGTGTAGATGTCCACTGTTATATGCACGCGATTTGTTTTTTTTTGTTCTTGCTGTTCGTGCTTGCTACCACCCTGTATGCTTTGTAATGTTTGTTCTCTTCGCCCCCCCCCCCCCCCCCCGCTATAATGCCATGAGGCGCTATGGGTATGATGTAAACACAATGAAATTCGGGGAATAAAATAGAAAATAAGGCCAAAAGCTTAACAGGATTCTGCTGAACCATTACTTTTTAATAAATGAAATTTATGAGTCATTTGTTCTGCTTTGGCACTGAGTATTTGAAAGTGTCTCTCCACCCATGCAAATACCAATATTACCAGGTGATCTGAGTAATGTGCTCATCTGGTCAAATCCAAGTAAACAAAGGTAATGCTACCTTGTAGTTGAAGTAGACGCTGCCAGAGTTAGGAGGCCTAACAATGGCAACATGTTTGCCGTCCACAGCACCTAGGCAGTTCGGGAACTGCCATCGCATCGAAAAGCCCTGGGCTATCTTCTCCCACTCAGCTCTGCTGGGTACCTAAAAGAGTTGCACAGAATCATCAGTGCTCCACTACACCACACAGTAGCTGATTTGATGTCTGCAAATATGGGATGCTGTTTTGAAATATGATCTCAAAAGTTCGAATGATACATGGGAATGATTTGAGGGGAATACGGCAAAGTTGCTTACAAGTCATATTCAGAAGAAACAGTTTCGAGAAATTTTTTGTGCAGGGGCCAAGGCAAAAAAATTAATGTGAGCCCTTTTCTAAGTTACCATTCATGAAAAAGCATGGTGGTGACAGGCGTACTCACTCTTACAAGCCACTCAGTGGATGCAAGGGCAGTGAATTCGCAAATCGCAGTTTCTTTATCAACAAAGCAAAAATAACAAATTGTGCCAGTGAGCACCATGAAGAGAGGAAAGGCAATGAAGATAAATACTGACATAATAAAGATATATGGTTTCGCACTGGATAGTCGCCAATTAAAAATTCTACGGGGCAGACAATGAGGCTGCAGGAGCCAATGTCGTCTAGAAAAAGATTCACGGTCATACTTGCAGCCCTCGAACATCTGCATGATTTCTAAACAGAACAGTCACTCACAAAAGTTTACAGGGCAGGGCTTTCACGACAAAGGGGAGTTTCTGCTCTGGTAAAGCGCAATGCTTCCAATTCAATGGATCACAGTGTAGACAGCAAAATTTACTACGGATCGAAGCTTTTAATTAGAGGCTATGTGCACGGGCTTCGCGGAAATGTAGTCATGTGTAGCAACGCACATTGCGGTGCATAGCTGAGTATGTGTACGGGGTGATCATTTTAAGTGTTCCAGAATTTGTAAATATCGTCTGTGAAAGATAGAAGAATTCTTGTCCTTAGGCTGGATTATTCGAAGAGGCAGACGTTACTAGCATGAAAACAGATATTCAACTTATTAAGAAAAACGCAAGTTAACATCCTAACTTTACGGCACATATTGCAATTTATGAAATGTGCTGGTGATTTTAAGACATATCTTTTTAAAGTTAATCACTCGGATGACACCAGTTTCGAGAAATTATTTCCAAAGTGTGGGACGAAATACATTGGAGTTTGTTACTTTTGCGTGGAAGAGTGCAATCTTACGGCGAGTTTGATGAGACATATATCTCTAAACTGGTCTCATTCTGAAAATTAATTTAACGTGTACACACCTTCCAAACTCACCAGAGACAATTAGTAAATTGCCATATGTGGTGAAAATTAATTAACTGAGAAGTTGAATAGCCAATTTTGACTTCTCATGCAAGTAATGTCCGCCTCTCAATAATCCAGCTCAAGCACTAGAATTATGTTATCTACACCAGGCGACATTTAAAAATCCCGGGAAACTTAAAAATATTCTGCCCATGTTTTGGTGAAGCA
This sequence comes from Dermacentor andersoni, assembly GCF_023375885.2. Classification (NCBI taxonomy): domain Eukaryota; kingdom Metazoa; phylum Arthropoda; class Arachnida; order Ixodida; family Ixodidae; genus Dermacentor; species Dermacentor andersoni. Next base: position 2,338,234 of record NC_092823.1, read on the forward strand.
CACAAGCAGCACATCTCAGACGCATTATGAAAGCATTCGCTTACCTTCATATAGTGGTCCTTCAGTCGTGCCCAGAGGGACCGACATGTGACGTGTATGCACATTCGTGCAGTTTCAATGCCAACACGATATGCAAGTGCGACATTACAGATGTCTTGGCCTGATGCCACGTAACTGTAACACAGAGAAACAAAATCACAAAACATGTTTTTGAATATTTAGTTCCATTTATTACCACAATAATTAAGAATTTCTTTTTTGAAGTGCTGCTACCATTACAATCTTTAGGTGCCACTTTCTTTCGTGAACAAAGAACAAAAGTGCTCTTGTAAAAGTGCCTAGTATAGTCTAATATGGTACTGCTAGTTGAGTAATTTTTTCTTCAAAATTTGATACCACATTTTAATGTCTTCTTACACATGTATCTTAACCTTCCACATTCTATGCCGTTCCGGTGGCTCCTTTCTTTTTTACTTGTAATGCCAAGGCAAGCAAGCTCGAGCAAAAATTCCCAAGTTAGACGGGCCTCACCTAGCACTGCTTGTCATAATAGCTTGCAGGTGTTATAAGCTCAGTACAGGAAAAGTTGTGAGAATTAAATTAGATGCTATGCTACGCATAACTGAAAAAAGAAAACGAAAAGACAACACAGAAAGACTTGTACCCAAGTTTCTTTGCCTCATATGCCCAGTTTTGTGCAGCAAACAGCCCATTAGTAAGTATGAAACTAGTCCCACAAGGTCTCCATTTGTAGAACGCTAATTGATAGCACAACACAGGCACTACCCGCTAGTGAAAGCACTACATACGAAGAACTGAATACATACGTACCTTAATGCTATTGCCAGCCGTTAAGCTGGCTCCAAGGGTTCTCTTATGAAGTTCTGACAAGTTAGGTCTGTTACAACAAATGTCAGCAATGTATCAAACATCTGAGGCATCATACGGTAAAACTTGAAGAAGAAGGCGTGGTCGCTTTCACACATACGGCGCATCTGTCAAAGGAAAAAAAAATTAGCTGTGAACAGGTTTTCCAGGCTGGTGCCCATGTCTGTGCAGCAAGTATGTCATTAAGTACGCCATACAAGTATGTCCCACAATGTTTTGGTGACATATTTCTAAAGTCTCACAACTCCTTCATTCTCGTGCGGCACTTAAGAGAAAAGTCACTACACAAGACCTTTCACGATGTCTGGAGCGTGCCAGAATCGGCGAGAGAGGACAGTTGATAGCCCCAGCACCACTAGGGCTCGGCGAGTCCGATAACCTACGGACCAGTCCGGGTTCCGTCTTCGATGCCCCTTAGCCCCTTCGGATTATCGGAAGTGCCAGCAAAGATTACTGAATAATGCTACGTTGTTGACACTTAGTACTCGTCCAAATTTCCTCTAAAAAACCAGATTACACAACTGTATGGCGCTGAGCCTATCACGGACCCATTTTTCATCATTCCGACCGACATTGTAGCAACGACTTCGGTGTCAAGCATGTGCATGTGTATTCGGCAGCTAATTGCCTGGCTTGTTTGCTTCACAGGGAAAAAGAACAAAGTTACTACTGTGTAGTAAAGTCCTTCTTGCTTGCGTGCTGCAAACACGGGCCGAACCCACCATCGTCACGGTTGCCGCTGGTACCGACGTCGCCTTCTCTTCAGCATTAGCAGCAACGTCATCATTTTCATGACAAGCAACACTTTCTTTTTTCTGGACAACGGTCTCATGATTGAACAGTTAGCACAAAGGTCGAAAGCTTGCAGCGCAGTTCGAG